>NW_028221909.1:0-35000 GCF_014529385.1 Adiantum capillus-veneris
AGAGAGAGAGAGAGAGAGAGAGAGGTTCTACTGCCGCTGTCTGTGAGAAGGAGAGAGAGAGAGAGATTTTCTGCGCGGCCTGAGCGCCCGAGATGGAGAGAGAGAGGGTGGTCCGCGCTGGGCTGAGAGAGAGATTGTGAGAGAGAGGGAGGGATAGGGTATGTGGGTAGAGAGGGTGTGTAAGGGAGGGAGTGTGTGCGGATAAGGGAGAGAGAGAGGGAGACTTTTCAACGCCTTCACAGGCTCATAGGAGAGAGAGAGAGAGAGAGAGAGATGAGAGGGGAGAGAGAGAGAGAGAGAGAGAGAGGAGAGGGAATAGAGGGAGGAGGGCCGCGCCTTGTGGGCCGCCGGACAAGAGAGTGGAAGGAAGGGGGGGGGGGTTGGCAATGGAGTGGGGGTAGGGGAGATGTGTGGGTGAGAGAGAGGGGGGGGGGGGGGAGGTTCTACTTTCTTGCGTGGGAGCTTGAGGACGAGAGGAGGGAAGCAAGTCAATGGGAGTGGAGTGAGGGAATATATCAGCGGGCCAAGGGGGAGGGAATGAACCGAGGGGAGGGTGAGGCGAGCGGGGTTAGCGAAGAGGGGGAGGGGTTTGGGAAAGAATATTAGCGGGCCAAGGGGTGGGGGGTAATGAGAGTGGGGGGGGGGGTGTAAAGGGTGAGTGTAAAAATATGGGAGAGCGGAAGGGGGGGGGGGGGGGGTTTCCATGCGGCTCACAAAAGGGAGCACGAGAGAGGGGTCGGGGGGTTAATGAGAGTGGGGGTAGATTGGGGAAGAGGAATTAGGGAGGGGTATGTAGGGAAAATGAGGGAGAGAGAGAGAGAGAGAGAGGAGAGAGAGAGAGAGAGAGAGAGGGTGTTATTTATCCAATGTCCGTCGGGCGGGGGGGGGGGGGGGGGGAATAAGTTTTTTTTCTTTGATTTTCGAAAGTCGGCTATCATTAGCCCTCTCCCTTTGGCTAGAGGCATTCATGCTTCTAGCCCTTCTTCTACTTCTTCAGCTGTAGAGTTAGAGGGTTCTCCCTTTTCTGGAATGTCTAGCAGGAATTCTGGGTCAAACCTAAGAAAAATACCTTTTCAGTCTCCATCCATTGACCCTAGTCTTGTGAATTCTCCCATCTACTTCCATCAGCTTATAGCTGCCGTTGTCATAGCATTTCTTAATGATGAATGGCTCTTCCCATCTTTGAAATTTCTTATCCTTCCTAATATCAAATCTGTTGTCGTATCGCAGTACTAACATGCCTTTTTTCAGTCCCTTTGCTTTAAGCCCTTGGTTGAAAGTGAGCCAACGTCGTTCTACATGTGCTGCATAGTGATTGATTGCTTCTTCCCTATCAGTTGGAGTCTCTCCAGATCCAAGATGTGGTTTCGGAGGTTTACAATTGGACGATGTGTCTGGCTAGCCAAGACTCGTAAGCTGGCTATTTGTACCTCAATGGGTAGAATTTCCTCCTTCCCATAAACTAGATGGAAAGGAGTGAAACCTAGTGATGTTCGGAACATTGTTTTGTAGGCCCAAAGAGCTTCCATGAGATGTTTATCCCAGTCCCCTGTGTGGTTGTTCACCTGTTTTGTGATGATTTTGCAAATCATTCCATTTATCTTCTCTACCAGACCATTGCATTGTGGATAGTATGGTGTGGAATGCCGACGTGTGATGCCTAACTTCTTCATCAGTTCTCCCACCAAATCACCTATGAATCCTAGTCTTCTATCTGACATTATCTCAAGAGGAGTGCCAAAACGGCAAACGATATGCTCAAAAATGAACTTTGCCACCTCTTGGGCTATAATGCGGGTGGTGGACGTTGGTGCAGCCAAAGTCCGCGCTATCAAGTGTGTTGTGCAGTGCAAAGGGTGTCAACAGGTGCATGGTAGAGGGATGAAGCCAGTGTGGGAGACCTCAGCAGGACAGTGGCAACAAAAATGCAGGCTTAAAGTGTTTTTTTAAGACCAGGGGGACTCCGAAGTGGGCTAATTGGGACGGCAGGTCAAAGTGTTCAAGATGCGTGGAATGTGCCCCGAAGTGTGGTATTTGAGATGCTCTAGAAGCTCGTCCAGACGGCTCGTCAAACGGAGATCTAGTGTGCAAGATATTGCGATTTAAAGCTCGAGTGTGTAGCAGATTCCCGACGGACAAGGTAGCTGGGGACAGGTGGCCCGACTGATGTCAGTGCATATATGTGTAAAGCTCGAGTTACGGAGCATGCATGTCTTCTCGGATTGCGAATCGGAGCTATGGATAGAAAGTTATGGCCGTTTGAAGATTTTTCGGGGACCGGGTCTGAGCCCACATGACCGCATTGGAGGATGTGCTGTCTGGCAGTTTTGCGGCCTCGCCAAGATTCTGGAAAATCGCATGCACCGTGGGGGGTCAGCCAAAATTGGCGAATGGCCGATCGGAATCAGGGGCATCAAGATGCGCCCACTTCAAGTGAATAGACAATCACGGCAGAAGAAGGGGGCAAGCTTGATTTTTTTCCAATTGGGCGACTTGCGGTGGAAGGATGTGGAATGTTCGGAATACGGAAAAATTTCTCGAGAGGTGTGGCTTGGAGAGAAAGGGATTCAACAAACTTGTGCACATACGAGCACTGACGGTGTGGGGAAACTAGGCCTAAAACCCCCTTGGCTATAAGTTCAAAAAAGGAAAAAGAAGGTTGGCCTTGGTTTTGGGTGGAGTTTGCTCAAAAGCCAAAAAGAAAAAAACTCCAAAAGAAAGCCTAAGGGCAGTAGCGCCCTGGCGCTACTACCCATAAAAAGAAGGTTTTTCTTTGCTTTGAAAAGGGAGAGAAAGAGAAAGGAAGAGGAGCCATTTTCGAAGAAGAAAGAGAGGAGTTTTTCTTTTAGGCTGGAGTTTGGGGCGTGGAACAGAGAAAAGAAAAAAGAAGAGGAGAAGAAGAAGAGAAGAGGTTTTCTTGTGCGCGCTCGACGATCGAAGCCGACACCCCATGATGAAGCATCGTCCATGAAATGGCTTGGAAAAGCACGTGCTCTGGAGGAGAAGAAACCAGTGGGTTTTCGAAGAAGAGGAGTTTTTTTTTTGGTGCGCTCGCGCTCGGTGGTCGAAGATCGGATGCATGATTCTTGAAGCAACTCATAAGGGCGAGTGTTTTTGAAAGAGAAGAGGCCAGTGGAGGATGCCGAGAGAAGAAACTTCTATCGAAGTGAAGCGAATAGTGGGTTTTATGTGGAGTTGTGTGCCGACAGGATCGAGCTCCGAGGGATGTGTATGCCCCTCAGTACGGATTGCTGGTGTGGCCTAGAGCAAACAGTGTGGATCTTGTACAGGGTGTTTTTCATTGAAGGAAAGATGTCATTGCCATTTTTTTGTCGTCGTCTCTCCCCCCTTTCTTCTTTGCTCGTCTCCAGGGTGTGTGGTGCCGGTGTGTGTGAGCGTGTGCGCCCCCGGGCCCCCTGTGTGTGTGTGAGAGAGAAAGAGAGAGAGGTCTTGAACTGCGGAAGTGCTAGAAGCGGGCAAGATCGGTGTGGTAGCTGTCTGAGGATTGTGCAGAGTGTGTGTGCGTTAGTCGAAGCGCAGGCGAGGCTTTCTAGTGTGAATCGTCTTTTTTGAAGGTGTTTTCGAGAGGACAGGGGTGCTGTGAATACCCTGAGCTATATAGGGGCAATTGCGCGTGTGTCGGTGTGTTCCCCATTCCCCCTCTCCAACGTTGCTTCTGCCCATCGAGTTCATGTAGTCTACACGCACTGTGATGTACAGTTTACCTGATTGGGCCCTTGGTAAAGGACAGATTGCATCTATTCCCCATTTCTCAAATGGACCATATGAAATGATAGGGGTTTGTGGCTCGTAGGTTAACGTGCGATCACTGGCCACTTGACAAGCCTTATGTGAGTTTACACCAATGGTGTACATCCCTTTTCAAACTAGGCCAAAAGTATCCTGCCTGTAGAATCTTCCTATTGGTGATATCTAGAGCAAAATGACCGCCGCAGACGCCGTCATGGCAACTTGAAATTACCTCTGTGATTTCACTGGAGGTTGGCACCCGCCTGAGAATTTGATCTTTTGCCCTTACAATACAAGTGGTCGTCTATAAGGCGGTACCTAGTAGCCTTCCTTACCAGCCACTATTTTTGGCCTTTGGTGTGTCCTACTGGACATTCTCCTGTATCTAGAAAACTGATGATATCAGGCATAGCATCACTACCTTGGAAGAGGGGTAGTTTTAATTTGATTCCCCCTACGGGAACGTCTTGTATTCTTTCTTTAGCTAGTGCATCTGCCTCTTGATTTTCTTTGCTGGGGACATGGAATAGTTTCACTGCTTCAAACCTCTTTAGGAGGTCCTTAACTTGGTGAAGTTGACCAAGTAAAACCTGAATTTTGCAATCCCAGGTGCCATTTATTTGCCTTATCAAAAGCAAAGCATCGCCGAACACATTTAGGCACTAAATTCTTTGTGAAATACATTGTTTCCAAGCCAAGAATTAGGGCTGCATATTCTGCTTCATTGTTGGAGTGGGAGTGTAATAACTGCCCCATGGAGAATACCTTCTTGCTGTTCATTGAAAATGACCATGCCTGCTTTGCAGACTGATCCATTGTTCTCTTGTATGCTCCGTCAAAGAAAAGAGAGTGAGCTCTCTCTAGCCTAGGACTTTCTATCGTTGGTGTTTCTTCCTTTGCTTCCGTGTTGACCTTCAGCTTCTTCTCATAATGGCGATGAGTGAGAATTCCTGCTAAACTAGCCCTGGTGGAGTTTTCTACTTGCATAGTGTAGTCAAACTCTTGTAGTCTAATTAACCACTTTGAGATCCTAGATGAGACATCCATGTGTCGCATTACATATGGGAAAACCTCCTCCATTCTCAGGATTACAAAGGGTCTAGGCAGGAGATAGGAGCGGAACTTTGTGGTAGCAAACATTAGTGCCAGAACCATGTGTTCTACTTCGGTAAATCCTTTTTCTGATGGGGTCATGACCCGACTAGAGAAGTAAATAGGGCACATGAAAGAAGTTTTGGGGTCCTTTTGCATTAGCACTGCTCCGAGTATATCACTTTGCACACTAGGGTTCACATAAAATGGCTCGTCCCACTTAGGAGGTGAAATAGTGGGAAGCTTAGCTAGGATTTGCTTTACCTCAGTAAACTGCTGCTCGTTCTCTTCACTCCACGAGAAGACATCCCTCTGGGTGAGTTGTTGTAGGGGAAGGACCACTTGAGATAGCAGGTGAATGAACCTGCTTAAGTACCTTCCCTTCTGAAGAAAAGAAACCAGCTGCTTGGCAGTGGTGGGTGATGATAAAGATACCAGAGCCTGAATCTTGCTAGGGTCAGCCTCGATTCCTTTTGCTGAAATTACATGACCAAGGGGAGTGACTTTGCTCTCACCAATGTGACACTTTTCCATGTTGAGTTGGCCACCCAAGGTTTGCAGCCTGGTTAAGCCATCATAAAATTTGCTTAAATGAAGGGTTCGTGAGCTATAAATGCAAAAATCATCTATGAAAACCCGTATTGATGTTCCAAAGTAGGGTTGGAAAACAAAAGTCACATAGCGTTGAAACGTGGCCGGGGCGTTAGTGAGGCCAAAAGGCATCACTCTGTAGGCAAAACATCCCCAAGGTGTGATGAAGGTTGTCTTCTTCTGATCCTCCTCCGCAATGCTAATCTGGAAGTATCCTGAGTAGCCATCGCATACTGTGTATCGCTCGTGACCTGCCACTTCATTGAGTATTTCATCCTAGAATGGGAGGGGAAAGTGGTCCCTCTTCGTGGCTACATTGAGAGGTTTATAATCCACACAGACTCTCCACTTACCATTTTTTTTGGTGTGACTACTATTGGGAAGGCCCATTCTGAGTCTTCGATAGGATAGATGAAACCTGCTTGTAGCAAACTTCTCACTTCTTTAAGAAATGCCTCTTGTTGGATTACTCCAAGTCTTCTGAGCTTTTGTACTACGGGTTTACTGCCTTCCTTGAGCTTTATGTGGTGTTGTACTACTGTAATTCCTGTGATCTTATCATAGCCATCAATGAACAAAGTAGTGAAGTTACCTAGCATGGAGACGTACTCCTTTCTTTCTTCATTGGTTAACTCATTTGAGAGCATTTTTTGTAGCTTACCTGCATCCTCCAATGAGTGCAGACCTGATGATCCCTCTTGGTTTGTCGAGGTTGTTTCAGATTGTGTTAATCTGTTTGGGTCTTTAAGAATGACTCCCATTACTTCGATGCTACTGTCACTTCCGTCGGTGGTGGTCATCTCTTCTCCTGAGGTAGACAAGTAGTCGCTGGTGGACTCGTCTTCTAAAGACTCCAAGATCATGTTGCACTGCTTTCCAGTCCTCATGTCATATAATATGGACTTCCCTTTAGCATCCTTCATCTGGATCATCCCGGTGCTCCAGTCTTGTTTAGCTTCCATAGCCATAAGCCAAGGCCTCCCAAGAATGATGGGGTAGCCCTCCCCTTTGTGTGGTATGACAAAGATGTATACCTCCACTTCTGTATTGAATGCCTTAACTTTGACCGCATTTACAATGCCTACACATTTCACTCTGACATTGTTTGCCATCTTGGCTCGGCAGGGTGCCGGCCTACTTACCTCTAGACCTAGATGGTGCATCATCTTCTCACTCATGACGCATATTTGCACACCACCATCTATGTAGACGTTTGAAATCCGTTGCTCCTTGATGTGAGCGTCCATGGTTGGCAGGATGCCGTCGAGATCCCTCCCAGAGATAGCCCCAGCTATCCTGGGTCTTGTTTTCCTGGTACTTACCATTTTCGTCCATTGCCTCCTCATTATGGGTACAAGGTGGAGTAATTGGGGCCAAGTTATCTTCGGGCCCTGCATTAACACATCCTGAACTAAGTCATAGGGTTTTGCATAATCACCTAGTGAGAAGTCCATGATGTCTATCTTCCACCGCGGTTTAGCTGCTTGCTTGCTAGACTCGATCTTCCCTTTCATCTTATCTTCTCTTTGAGATGCCTCCTCATGCCTCGCACGTTTCACTCCCATAGCATCCACTTCTTCTACCTTCGCTTTTCCTTTGTGCTTCTCTCGAGATGATTCTTCTACCTTCGCCTTCCCTTTAGCTTCTAAGCTAATAACACTCACCGCTTGGTTCACAGCAGGTGGTGGGGGTAGTGGCGGGATGAGAGGTTGGGGTGGTGGTTGTTGTTGTACAGGTGGTCGAAGGATTTGGACCGGTGGGATTGGTCCTGGATGCCTAGGTGGTGGTGGTCTTGCTCTTGGCGGAGAGATCTGATTCTGTCTCCCCCCTCTATTGAAATTCTGCCTCCTCCGGTGTGGGCAGTAGTACATTCCATGGCCATCTTCCCCGCAGTTGTAACAGTGGTCCTCTGGGTTCTGTCTTCGTTGTCCCCTTCCTTGTTCTGGGTTTCTGCCAGATGCATGCCCTTGTTGCACCAGATGCACAGATAAACTCTCTAGTTGGGTGGTGATGCAACTCAGCAGGTCCTGCTATTCTTCTGATGCCTCTTGCGGTTGGACTCTATGATTGGCTGTTGAAGCCACTGGGGTTGGTCGGGCCGAGCTTGTTTCCTCTGACCCGTTTACTCTTGCTTGCATGTGCAGCTTCTTGTCTTTAAGGCGGGCTACTTCGACTGCCAAATCATATGTTGCAGGAAACCTTCCCTTCACCTTCTCTCTAAGCGGCGACCATAGACCAACAATGAAACGGTCCTTCTTTAGGAAATTAGGCGCTCCTTTGCCTTTCTCCAGTGAGGCAACCCATCTCTCCCATAAGTCCATAAACTTTGACTCGTAGGTCGCATACTCCAACAGGCCTCCCTGCTTTAATTCTGTCAATAGCTGCCATAGCTTCTCTGAGGTTGTGCCTCCACCAAACCTCTTTACAAAAGCATCCCTTAACACATCCCATGCATTCTTGGTAGCTTGGGGCAATGCATTATACCAGGACTTGGCCTCTACTTTCATCAGTAGTAGAGGAAAAATTCCAAGTCGTGAAACGCTGTCATCTTTGTTGGAGACGACACAAGCAATGTCGAAATCATCCAAAAAGTCGGCGGTGAGATCCTCTCCCTTCTTTCCACTGAACGTGGAGAAAGAAACACTTGCCATGGTGGTGACTCAGGAAATTACAAACCCTTTTTTTTTTTACATTACATTAACAGTAGTGGCTCATAACGGCTTTTTACAGGGGTGGGTGGATAGGTTAAAATAGGATAAAAATAGAGACATTAAAGGAATGATGGTAATCTAATATGGGGAGAATGATAGGGTTCGGGGAATTGAGGATTTCTCCTAGTATTGCCGCACCGAATAGGTATACAATCTTCTGTTGGTAGAAGACTTTCCTATCTACATAGATATTCACATGCATATACTACAGGAATCTGAATGGGAATGCCGTCGGCCCATTTTCCATCATGCACAGAGGGTGGAATACTTACTTATACTCTTACCGTACCAACGTTGATGAGTCGGCACATCCACAAGAGGTCGTCGCCTTTCATGGGCTCTACCTTTCCTTCGTTGCTCAGTATGTACGGGGTGATGGTGACGCGTCTGACCACTCCCACCCTCTTGGCTAACAACAATTGCAGGTAATTTCCGTAATCAGCATGTTGCATGAATTCTACTCGATTAAGTTGCAACTCGTCTCCAGCCCACTGGATTTCTCCCGTGGTAGAGAGCTTTTTCAGGATAAGTTGTACAGGGAGAGGAGGAAGGTCCTCCACTCGCTTCCCAAAACAGCGAGAGCAGTAGCCGAACCACTCTTCTCTAGAACATGGGAATCTTCTTACCACTTCCTCTTCCGGATTGTCGAAGTGGATTGGTAGCACTCGCATGCGTCGTGTAAATCGGTAGGCAACCTTTCGCCACTTAGCTTCGGATGACTTCTTCCTTGACAAAGTGGGTACAACCCGGCTTTCTCAGCTTGAAGCACTTGCTTGGCCAGATGCTTCTCCCTTCGGGGTCACGTGTTTCCATACTGGCTTATCTTCTCCTTGCCTTTGGCTCGAGCAGCCCCTTTAGGCCACTTTGGAGTTATTGACTACAGTTTCTTTAGGGAAAAGAGGTCTCACCGTTTGCTTCCCTTCCTTGACGTGAATGATTTCTTCGCGATGAATGTCGATGTAGATGACTTCAGCCCTTTCGCTGCCTTCCTTGCTGGCACTCATTGACAGTGTGCCTTGGTTGACAACAGTGATGGCACTTCACCAACCTCCCACCTGATGCTTTCGATTTATAGTTAGAACGAGCGACACGAGATGGAGAATTTACCTCTTGAATGCTGACGACACTGCAGCCTGGAAGTAGCACCTCAATGAAGGCGGCTAGTGCCTCCTTCGTCTCCTCTTCTTCTGTCCTCCAGTTAGAAAATTCCTTTAGCCATTCGTCCATGATTGATAGTGGGCGTCACTTTCAGCATTGTAAACTGAAGGGTCTTAGAAAGACCTTCTCAGTGGGGGCAGTAAATGACGGACGCAAAGCGGACCCCGAACGACGACCGCCTCTAAAACGACGGGGGCCGAATGGCGTACCTCGAGCCTGCCATGGTAAAGTGAACAGGGGGAACCATCTAGCTTTGAGTGGCTAGGACGGAAACCACGATGATATGAACATCGCAAACTTACACACACACACACACACACACACACACACACACACACACACACACACACACACACACACAGAGAGAGAGAGAGAGAGAGAGAAATTTACAAATGATGAAAACCCTCGGGGGTGTGAGGGTGAATTATTTCTGCAATATTTACAAAATGGCACGCCGTGGTGGTAGAGAGGTAGGGAGAGGAGGTGGTGCAACCTACTTGGTGCGTTCTCTAAGACGACTCAATGATTGTGAATACTTACTATCAAGAGCGTGCATACATGTGTGCATCGACCATTGGAGTCGAGAGATGGATGTGGTTCCCTTCGCATAGTGCAATTCCCAAGGCAAACCCAACACACAAGCCCCTTCCTCGTGATGGTGATAGTGTCAATCTTTCCCACTACACTCTACCAAATGCTTGGCTCCTCATGAATTGCCCCCCCCCCGATAGTGACCTCTCAATGCCAATTTATAGGTGTTGGCTGCTTGGATTATGGTAATCCCAGTGCGGTTAGGGTAAGCTAAATCGGGGAGACAAAGCAAGTGGTGGGCCCGGTGTGGTTGACCCTTGCTTTGTTTTGGGAGGTTATTAAAAGATGGGAATCTCTAGGTGGGCCTTTGTGACCATCACCTAGAGAGAGGATATTTACAAAAAATGAAAGTTTACAATGGCTTGGGTGAAAACTGAAGATAATGATGAAAATAACCTATCAATTACTGGAATGGCGTCGTGGTTGCGCCTTGCCGGCGAATGGTGTACTGTCGGTGAATCGATATCGAGCGTACTTCTTTTCAGAGTCGGCCGGGGCATGCCTTCAGCGCATTTTCTCTTTTTGTTGTTGGCGGCGCGTGCTTTGGATCCTTCTTCTTTATTCGTCGATGTCGTAGTCATTTTTCCTTTGTATTTGTGGTGCGGTGCGTATATGCGTGTGTGTGTGTATGTATTCGTTCATGAGGGCGGGTGTATGGATATGTATATGTATGTGGGTGCACGAAAACGTGCGTGGGAAGGGGCTTTATATATATACAATATATATATATATATATATATATCTTTGTTTGTTTTAAGGGAGGACACTTTCCGAAAGATTGTCCAAAAAATCTTTTAAACAAGGGTAAAACAGTAGTGAACGTAGTCCAAGTGATACCTAGTAGCTCATTTGAGAGTGAACCGATTGTTCCAATCAAGGTAATCACCAGAGCCCAGGCTAAGAAAAAGAAACATAACTTCTTTGATGATTCAAAAAATATAAAAATTTCCTCTCAAAAGACCAAAAGAAGCAGAAACAAAAGGTATGAGATGAGAAAACAGAAACAAAGGGTTGACATCGAGGAGAAAGCAAAGAAGCTATTCTAGGAAAAGGTGAAAGAAACTGGAAGCAAAATCAAGGAAACCACCGTAAAATCTGGAGGATCAATTTTGGGTGACAAAATTTTTGAGCCTATTAATGCAGACTCGGAGGCTTATCAAGTGGGACTTAAAGCAGTCCAAAACATGAAAAACAAATGGAAAAACTATCCTTCTCCAGACATGGAAGCAGCTAAGCTTGAAGCTTATCAAAATTTGGTAAGAATCATGCAAGAGATGATGGAAAACAAAAACCCAAGCTTGAGAATATGGCAAAACCTGAGGAGCTTGTGGTAAGAGCCAATAAAGAAAACTCCAAAATGGTGGTAGAACCCCACCTCGAAACAAAAGAGCCACAACTTTTAGTGCTGGACAACGAAGATGCCTTAGATGGAATTCCACTCGTAGAAGAAGACTGGCCAGGACACTTATGGGAAAAACTTAGAGAGATCAATTATGGGAGCCTAACTATGAAGTCAGCTCCTATAGAGGAAGTTTGGTTAGAAAATCTACCTCATAATATGGATAGGGATGTACAATCCTTGTATGGGGATTGCGGATCAAAAGCTTCAAGGATGTCTAAATCATTGTTGACCTTGAAAACGCTTTACTCTTACTTGGGAGATAGCGAAGATGAATCCATAGTGTGTAAAACCACTCAAGTAAAAAGAGCGGAATAGACCCTGGAAGTAGACAACATCCATTCAATCATGTCTACACCTATCCAATGCACTCTTACCTTGGGAGAACTATTGAAAATTAGGCCATATCTATGGAATGATCTACAAAAACTCTAGAGAAGGTGGGAATAATGGGGCTAATTGCAAAAATTTTGGAAAAATTGAAACACAAAATGGACAAAAAAGAGATTCGATCTGTTCCAATGAACAAATTTGGAGAATACTATGAAGGGGAAGAAGGAAACACAACCCTTCCAGTGAAATATAATGACATAGAAACCATGGCAATAATGGATAGTGGGCAGGCATAGCCATAGCCACAAAAGCAGTATTGGAATCCTGGGGACAACCAGCCATTAGACAAACTTGAATGAAATTGCAATTGGTTGATGGACACATTGAAAGACCATTAGGACTCCTTGAAAAAGTGATAGTTAATTCTTGTGGGATTGAATATCAACACACTTTTGCCATAGTAGATGTTGGAAAGAAACTCAATTACGAAATCATATTGGGAAGACCTTTCATGCGACAAGTACAACTCATTCAAGATTGGGGAAACAATTATATGTACTTGAAGCAAGTGGGATCAATTACTAGGGTTCATCCAAAAGATCACACTTATAGAGATGTCATGAAAATGACCATACAAGAATTCAATTTAGTCTCTTCAGCTAAAACTATAAGCTTCCATCTTGGTTAAACAAAGACACTCCTATTTGGACGTGCGGAGCTTCAAAAAATGAGAGCTTAAAAAGAGAAGAATTTATCTTAAAAAGAGATTGAACGGATGAAGCTTATGTACCTGAATCCTTTCCAAAGCATTTGTTTGAGCCATTTGAGTGAACTCAAATTTTAGCGATAATGGATGTATGTGTAAATACGTCTATGCCTACTCAATTTTGCAATGAGGACGGCTATGACATAGTTCCTATACAAATGATCTCAACCCTCCACATTGAAGATAAAAATCCGGAATCCAAGGACTTGATAAAAGCCCAACAAGTATTTTCAGACCTCTACTATGATGCAACAGATGAGTTAGAAGAACATTCAACTACCTCAGATGATTCGGTGTCGGAAAAAGAACATGTGAGAGCTAAGCTACTCATGAAAGGAGGGAAGGAAAACTTTTTTGACTTTCCTAACCAGAAACCGAGAAGAAAAAAATGGTATAGACAAAAAAGAGACACTAGAAATTTGAAAGCTAGAACTATGCCATCAGTCTCTAGTAGAACACGGTTCCTAATGCAGATAAATGCATATGATTGTATCAACGACAAAATCACTGGCAAATATCCTTCAAACAAAAATCAAGAAATGTTGAAAACTGTTGAAGATGATGAAACAGGAAACAGAAGGAAGACAGCAACTCAGAGTAGGAAGAAGATGAAGAAGGAGAAGACACAGAGCTTGTGTACGAGATCTCTGTAGTCTCTCTCTCTGTATTAGAATAATAGAGTACATACAAACTCAGAGCTACAAAGCTTATATAAAACCCTAAAAGATAAGGTGTCCTTTCACACCAGATGTCCAGGGGGAAAAACCTAGTGGGAGAAAAGTACCCCTGGTGAAGCGCGTATACACACACTGACACTACTACATGTCTACAAATCCCCCCTGTAGTGATAGTGTGAATCCGTACAAGGTAGCAGATCATCATGTGTATGAGATTAAGCCCAAAGATTTTTGGAAAGCTTCAAACTTTTCTCGTGATAACGCCTTCGTAAATAGATCTGCAATGTTATCCTGTGTAGGACAGTAAGTTAGTGTGATCTCCCCTGCATGTAGCCTTTCCCTGACATAGTGGTAGTGAACCTCTATGTGCTTTGTTCTTGCATGAAATACTGGATTCCTTGGAACTACCATAGCACTCTGACTGTCAGTGAAAATGGTAGTGGGTGCTTGTTGACACTCACAAAGATCTGCCAATAACCTGTGTATCCATACACAATGAACTGTTGCCGTGAAAGCTGCCCTGTACTCAGCTTCACAAGTTGATGTAGCCACTGTGGGTTGCTTCTTTCTTAGCCAAGATATACATGCATTTCCCAAGAAAAAACAATTGCCACTTGTGGAATGTCGTGTGTCAAAATCACCGGCCCAATCTGAATCGTATTAACCAAGAAGCTGCATAGAACTGTGCTTTCCATACATATCCCCCCTTGGCAAGAACATGACAAGATTAGGGGTACCTGAAAGGTAACAAAGTATGCGCTTCATAGCCTTGCAATGATGCATACCTGGGCTGTGCATAAATCTGCTTGCTTGTGAAACCCCAAATTGAATGTCTGGACGAGTGTTGCCTGCCAAATATATTAAGCAACCAACCGCTGCTGCATAAGTATGTACATCAAAAGGTTCTCCAGCATCATGCATGCTCAACTTTGATCCAGTTTCTACGGGTGTAGAGATTGGTTTACAATTTTGCATACCAAACTTGTCCAAAATTTTATGCAAATATTTTGCCTGCAACATGTATATGCCATCCTCTAATTACACAAATTGAATACCCAAGTAATAATGTAGCAAACCAAGATCATACATCTCAAAGGTTTTTCTCAAAGCATCTTTAACGCTTCAATTTCATTTGCATTATTGCCTGTAAGAAGCATATCATCCACATAAAGAGTTAGCATAATGAGAACTCCATCTCTCTTTTTGACATACAAAGCACTTTCTGTTGGACTATTCTGAAATCCCTGGCCAATCAAATAAGTATGTATCTTCTCATACCATGCTCTTGGAGCCTGTTTGAGACCATACAAAGCTTTACGCAATCTACATACCTTTTGCTCTTGACCTTTTACAACAAAACCACTTGGTTGACTTCCATAAAATTCTTCCTGCAAATCACCATTCAAAAAAGCAGTTTTGATATCCAACTGATGCACTTTCCAACCATGATGAGCAGCAATTGCAACTAGTGATCTAACAGTGGACGCACGAGAAGTAGGAGCAAAGGTTTCATCATAATCTATGCCTTTCTGTTGCGCATAGCCTTTTGCTACAAGCCTTGCTTTGTACCTATCAACAATACCATCTTGTTTCCTTTTTACCTTAAAAACCCACTTTGTACCAATAGGCTTTTTACCTGTAGGCAAGTCCACTAGATCCCATGTATGATTCTTATGAATAGAATCAATTTCTTGCTGCATAGCATCTTTCCACTGAACACACTCTAAAGCTTGTTCAAATGAATTAGGCTCATCTGCATCACAAAGAGTGCTAAAGCAAGCCAAATCTACTTGCTCTCTGCCAAAAGTAGTACCAGCACGTGTTTTTCGTGGCAACGGTGCATCCAACTTGCTATCCTGAAAATTTTTCTGAACCCATTTAGGCAAGGGTCTTTCTTCCCTAAGAACTTCTTGCTCTTCAAACACAATTTTCTCTACATCATGAGGTGTCACATGCTGATCAAAAGATTGATTAAGATTATCAACCTGTTGTGATTCTTGATTCTCCACAAAAGAAGGAAGTAAACCTTCAAATACATCATGTGTCTGCATATGAGGTACATCAAAAGCAACCATAGGTTGAGAAGTAGTTTCTGCAAAAATTACATCACGACTTTCAAAAATCTTGCTTGTAGCAGGATTGTAAAGTCTATAACCTTTACTTCCACTACTGTACCCCACAAATATACATTTGATTGCCTTATCATCAAGTTTCCCACGTAATTGCTGAGGGATGTGAGCATAATCAAGACAACCAAAAACACGAAGATAACTGACTGAAGGTTTTCTGCCATACCAAGCTTCATATGGAGTAATGGTCTTCAAGGCACGAGTAGGACACCTGTTCAAAACATGTGTTGCACAAGCAACTCTCTCCATCCATAGCTTATGAGGCAAACTCTTAGCCTTGAGCATACATCTAGCCGTCTCCATTAAAGACCTGTTCTTCCTTTCTACAACACCATTCTGTTGTGGTGTGTATGGCATAGTGCATTGGTGTTTAATGCCTTTCTTTCCCAAAAAATCCTTAAATGCACCTGACATGTATTCACCTCCTCGATCGGTACGAAGAGTCTGTACTTTGCAATCTGTTTCATTTTCAACCATGGTGACATAATGTTGAAAAACTGCAAACACATCTGACTTTGCTTTGAGTGGATACACCCAACAAAACCTGGAAAAGTCATCAATGAAGGTCACAAAATAAAGGCTGTTTCCTATAGATGGCGTCCTCATAGGACCACATACATCACTGTGTACAAGTTGCAACTTTCGTGTCCCTCTAACTGAACCATCCTGTGAAAATGCAAATCTGTGCATCTTTCCAAGAACGCAACCTTCACATACATGTCTTGGTGGCATCTCCAATAAAGACAAATCATGCACCATATTATGACGTTGTAAAGTCATCAAACTGCCATAACTAACATGCCCAAATCTAGCATGCCACAACTCAGCATCCTGCATGGCTTGAGTCTTTATTTCTACAATACATACCTGGATTTGCTGATCATAACGATCTAGCACAAATAGTCCATTTTCTAGCGTACCTGTAGTGATAAGAGAATAACCATTCTCTCGATCTCGTACAACACATCTGTCATCCTCAAAAATGACCCGAAGAAATTTTTTGCAAGAGAGGATACAGACAACAAATTCTTCTTGATCCCTGGAACATATAAGACATCTGGCAAGCATAAATCTGAACCATCTGAAATGGTAATCAAAATCTTACCAACGCCTTTGATTGGATAAGAAGCATTATTTGCACATGTCACCTTCTTTCCTGCTGGAGCTGCATCCAATGAACAAAACAAATCCTTCCTTGAAGTAATATGCGTGGATGCACCACTATCAAAGTACCAAATCATTTGTGTCTCGTCAACACTGTAAGCAGAAAAATCTGAACATACTACAAAAGCATAAGAATCCTGCACAAAGTTTGCAGACTCTTCTTTAGCTGTAGAAGAATCACCAGAAGCTGAAACAATCAAACTTGACTCTTTCTTCTTTTCTTTAGCAATTCGCTTTTTACACTCACTAATGTAGTGACCAGGTTTCTTGCAGTAGTGACATTTACCTTTCTTCTTGGACTTGTCGGAATCACCTTTAGACTTCTCTGAAGATTGTCCTGCACTAGACTTGGAGTAATGAGCACTCTCTTTACCCTTGTTTTTGTTCTGTACAACAAGAGCATGATCCATACCATCCACCTGTAAAGACTTGTTCTTACGTGATTGATCCTCCTGCAATAGCAAAGCCACTAACTCTTCAAAATGAAGAGGCTCAGGATTAGCTCGCAAAGACAGAGCCAAAGAAGTTTGAAAAGTCAGATAAGATGGTGGTAGTGAATTGAGTGTTTTGGAAACCAAGTCCTTCTCTGGAATCACTTCATCAATGCTAAGCAATTGCTCTTTAAGATCCCTGATTTTTGTAAGATGCTCGACGATATCGTCACCTTCGTCCATCTGTATTTTGTCAAGTTGTTTCTTCAAAAACTCTATTCTTGCAGCGTTTCTTCCTCCAAACATAGCTTGCGGAGTGTTCCAAGCATCCTCAGAAGTTCTGTAAGATCTGATATGTAGTGTGATTGTCCTCTTTATGGTTAAGGCAATCATAGCCATAGCTTGTGCATCTTTAGTATCCCATCTCTTTTGCTCTGGAGTGACTTGTGAGGGGCCTGCACCAATAGCTGCACCACGACCAGGCGTGGTAGATGCAATGCTACCTGGACGAACTTCATCTCCAGATACATAATCCCACAATCCTTTACCAACCAAAACATTTTTGGCCATAAAAGACCAAAGAGAATAGTTGGTACCATCCAATTTGTCTTCGGATGTAAACGCACCAAAAATCTCTTTCTCCGTAGATTGAGCCATACTGTGGATGCACACAAGAGAGAAAAAGAACCTCCAAGAGATTCACAAATCTCCTCTCCAATGAAAGCAAAACTCTACACAAAATCTCAGCACAAAGCTAAGACAAGCTGCTTCCCAAAAGAACTGTTTACCTGAAGAAAATCTGTCAAAAAGCACACCCTCTTGATCTAAACGCCTCCGAAAAGTAACTTCTGCTACGCTGCTCATAACAAAATTATGAGGGCTCGAACGGCTTCAAAAGGGGGGTAAAACCCAGGTCACCTATTCAGAATACTCCCGGAACATCGAGGATGCTCCCACGAACAAATTTTCCGAAAACTGCCTGAAAACTGCGATTGCGTGCGCGGACGAGAAAACGCAAGTAGAGGCTCTGGAAATCACCTCACTCTGATACCAATTGTTGAAGATGATGAAACATGAAACAAAAGGAAGACATCAACTCAGAGTAGGAAGAAGATGGAGAAGGAGAAGACACAGAGCTTGTATACGAGATCTCTGTAGTCTCTCTCTCTCTGTATTAGAATAATAGAGTATATACAAACTCAGAGCTACAAAGCTTATATGAAACCCTAAGAGATAAGGTGTCCTTTCACACCAAATGTCCAGGGGAAAAAACCCAGTGGGAGAAAAGTGCCCCTGGTGAAGCGCGTATACACACTAGCACTACTACATGTCTACAAAAACGTCGAGAAAAATGAGAAAAGAAACTCAAGGAAAACCTAAAAACCAGGACAAGGATTCAACTATGACACGAGTCGAACGAAAAAAGAAATATCAAGAGTTGAAAAAAGCTTTAAAGGAGACATGCACAACTAAAATGGAAACCACTGAAGAAGATGGTAAAGATGTAATGAGTGTTCCATCCCATTACAAGAAATATACTCTCTAAGATCGAAAAATTATAGTTGAACAACCTATTAGAGAACTTTGAAAAACACGACGAGTCCTACGAAGGGCCTGAAAATGCAAAAAAAGATAGATTTGGCCGAACCAGGAGAAGAGCCTAGACCAACCTACATTGAAAATGACCTTACGGAAGAAGAAGAAGAGATTTTGTTAAGCTTACTGAAAGAATACCGAGATATCTTTGCGTGGTCTTACAAGGATCTCAAGGGTGTTGATTCAGAATTCTATCAACATACCATACCCATGATAGATAATGCGAAACCAAGTAGACAAAGGTCATACACATACAATGAAATATTTGTCAGGAAGATCAAAAAAGAATTAAAAAAATAAAGGAGGTTGATTTCATCTATGAAATAGAACACACAGATTGGGTGTCTCCAATTTGTTGTAGTGCCCAAGAAAAATGGAAAATTACGAGTGTGTATCAACCTCAAGAAAGTGAATGCATGCAGCTACCATTAGAGACAACTTTCCTCTTCCAATCACTGAGCATGTTTTAGAATGAGTTGCACGAAAAGAAGCTTACAACTTTTTGGATGGCTTTTCGGGATAGAATCAACTTTTGGTTGACCCAAAAGATCAACATAAAATTGCCTTTGCGACGGAATGGGGTATTTTTGCCTATCGGGTTATGCCTTTTTTGTTAACTAATGCCCCTGCCACCTTTCAAAGATTGATGAACCATTCCTTTCAAGAATATCTTAGGAAATTCTTGGAAGTCTATATGGATAATCTATGCGTACATTCATCAATCCAAGCTGATCATTGTGAACAACTCAAAAAGATATTAAAAAAATGAAGACTTTATAGGATTTGCTTAAATCCTGAGAAGTGCACATTCATGGGTAGACAAGAAAAAATTCTTGGACATATAGTGTCTAAAAATGGCATAGCTACTGATATGGACAAAATTCACATTATTGCTGATTTGCCTAGACTGACAACAGTCAAGGGGGTTCAAGCCTTCATGGGGCATTGTGGATATTACAGAAGTTTCATTTACATGTACGCTATAATTGCAAAACCCATGTATAGCTTGATTACACACTTTGAATGGATTGAGGCGTGTGAAGAATCGTTCATGAAACTTAAGAAAGCTCTCACTTTAGCTCCAATATTGAAAGCACCAGATTGAAATAAGATATTCCACATACATGTAGATGCTTCCAATTTTGCCATCGGGTGTATACTAGCTCAACCGGGAGACGGAAAAAATGATTTTCCTATCTCTTATGCTAGCCGACAATTGAATATGGCAGAAAAAATTATACCACCATCGAAAGGGAAGGACTAGGAATGATCTATGCCGTTAAAAAGTATAGACATTACCTATTAGCCAACAAATTTGTGTTCATTGTGGACCACCAAGCCTTATTGTACTTGGTCAACAAGCAATGCAGCAAATGAAAAATGGTGAGATGGATCATCATTCTTCTAGAATTTGATTTCACTGTAGTTGTAAAAAAGGGCACTACACATCAAAGAGTAGATCATTTGTCAAGGATTGTCGCGGAGAACCATCTAAAGGAGTAGACGATGATCTACCAGATGCATATCTGTTCTTCGTGGAAATGATACCTAGATGGTCCGAAAACATGATCACATTGATGACCATAGCTCAAGTGGATTCACAAATATCACTTCCTATTACAATCGGATTAATTGAGCAATCAGCTATGTATCAATTGCTAGCTGGAAGGTTGTACAAAAGAAACCGGGATGAAATATTGCTCTTATGCATCAATCTTGAGGAGAAAACCCAATACCTAAGTCAAGCACATATTACCGTAGTAGGACTTCACTTTGCAGAAGATCAAACTGTGCGACAAATCTTGAGACTTGGAGTATTTTGGCATAATATGAGGAGTGTTCATTCTTTTGTGAGAAATTGTCCCCAATGACAAAAACAAACACCTATACCTCATGTAGCATTGTTCCAAATGTCGCCTATTCCTAAGTGGAGTAACTATCTAGTTACTTACTTATCAAGCTGAACATTTCCTGAGGATATGAGTAAACGCCGTCAAAGAGAAATTGAAACTGAAGCAGGAGATTATGCTCTTATTGAAAACCAATTGTATTGAAGAGGTAAGGATCAACATTTGCATCTTTGTGCAAATGAAGACGAGTATATTCCAATTATAGAACAAGCACATGCTGGATTAGCTGGACGTCACTTTTCTAGTGAGACCACTTCAAAAGAAATCTTAATGGCATACGGTGCCCAATACTTTTTGCAGATGCCAAAGAATATGTTCGAAGGTGTGATGCTTGTTAACGAGCAAAAATGCCAACACATGTAGATAGCATGCCCTTAAGACCAATGATGGGGGCTAGAGCTTTCAAAAAATGGGGTATAGATTTTGTTGGGCCAATACAACCACCTGCTTATAAAAACCAAGCTCAATATATCATTATAGCTACGGACTATTTGACCAAGTGGACCGAGGCTAAAGCAACTCAAAAGAATGATGCCAGAACCACCTCCACATTCTTATATGAGTATGTATTCACAAGATATGGACTACCAATAGAAATTGTCAGTGATAGGGGAACTCATTTCTTCAATGAGGTAATCGAGTATCAGCTCCTTATCACCCACAAGCAAACGGACAAACTGAGCATACGAATAAAATTCTTAGCTCGGTATTGACTAAAGTGGTTAGTTCAGGAAGGACAGACTGGGAAATGAATCTCCATGCAGCATTATGGGCTTATCGAGTTTCATTCAAAACAACTTTAAATGCTACACCCTTTAACCTTGTTTATAGTCTTGATGCCATACTGCCAATAGAGTTTCTATTGCCGACACTATGCGTAGCTAAGGATCTTAAGTGGACTGGACATGAATTTTAGAGAGACTTGAAGATTTAGAAAATCTAGATGAGCAAAGGATAACTGCTGTAGCTCACATCTATGCACAAAAGTGAAAACAAAAAACAGTTTTTTGATTCCCATCTAATTACAAAAGTCTTCAAAAAAGGGGACTTAGTTTTAGTATATTCCCTTAAGCAAACGGACCGTTTATCATTGAAGATATATCTCCAAGTTTAGCAGTTAAATTGTCCACCCTAGATGCAATGGTTAATTGGATTAGCGGATGTTGTTTAAAGAAGTACAATTTTCCACTAACCAGTGAATTGCTAGAAAGAATATATGCAGCTAAGAAAAGGAAGATAAAACGACAGCAGGTTATTGATGAAGCCCAAGAAGAAGCTCGGCTTTGAGTACTCAAAAGGAAAGCTGCTCTCAAGAATCAACAAATACCTATTTCCATCAACACTCTCAAAATAGATGACCGACAATGGAAATTGCTGAAAGATGCTGTGTCAACCGATGATGAATGGTTAGATGGAATGGAC
Organism: Adiantum capillus-veneris; assembly: GCF_014529385.1. Taxonomy (NCBI): domain Eukaryota; kingdom Viridiplantae; phylum Streptophyta; class Polypodiopsida; order Polypodiales; family Pteridaceae; genus Adiantum; species Adiantum capillus-veneris. Next base: position 21,721 of record NW_028221909.1, read on the forward strand.
CTTCACATCAAAGTACAGCTCAATAATCATAGCACAAATGCATTGGTTGATTTATGATCTCGAGTAAATGCACTCAATTATTCCACATACAAGAAAGAAACCAATCAGTCTTTGACAACAGGAATATCGACTATCAAAGGATGCAACAAGAACCCAACACCAACATTGGGAGTAGTCAACTTAAATGTGATAGTAGATGGATGTTCATGTCCTCATGCTTACTAGATGAACACATGAATGAGACAATGATTCTTGGAATCTCATGGATGCGGATGTACAAGGCAGTACTAGATTGGGATACAAATCATCTCAAGCTATCACCTAAAGGCGGACAACTCGTTGTTCTAGTTGCACCAAGCAAAGAGGAATGGAAAAGAAGTTACCAATAGAGAAAACCACAAAGCAATCAATCTCCCCCATCCTATCGACAAGTAAATGCTCCAAGTAGTATGCAAGGAGTCAGACAAATTTGGTACCAAAAGCAGAGCTTAAGGACAAGCCGATTCAAATCGAGGTGCCCAAAACATCATCGAAAATACCAAAGACAGATCCAAGGATCACAACACAGAGACGAGCATCCTTGAGCAAGGAACCTAACACGAAATAGATTTGGAAGAAAAAGGAGCACTTATCTTCTCCTCAAACCATTAAACTGATCAAGCAATGGAGAGTTAAGTCTTAGAAGACTCAACCATACCATTCTGCACAAAGCAAACCAAGATATCAATGACCGAAAAAATATCGGCAACAACCATTATTGATACCAACAGCTCAGGCAATTAGCGTGCTAAAGCATCCTGATGGTACAATCAACAAAAAGCACACAAGCTACAAGTATTGCTCTTTGGAAAAAAGCATCAATTAGCCTCGACATCAGCAACCCTTGAGTTAATTACTCAAGACCCAACTCATGCACATCATAATGGTTTGAACTGCATTGATCTTCAAAGCACGGTAGAGTCAACCAAGGCTATGCATAGACACGATTATTCAACCCATGTACACAATCATCGCGAAGTACGTCATCTAGGAGGGGTGGAAGGGCACTAAGTAATTAAGGGCAATGTTTGAAGAGAGAGAAAAAAGTTTGATGTTAACATGTGATTTTTTGTAAAATTACATAATAATGTCCTTATAAATCATCAACAGGGAAAATTTAATTGATAATATCTCCCCGATGAGTGTAAATAGTGTATATATTATAAAAAAATCATCAAAAAATAGTCCTTTTTGGTTATTTTTCATCATTTTTTGTGATGTTGAGATTTAGAAATCCAACAAAAAACAATCAAGGTGTGTTTTTCAATGGATTTTCTTAAATATTATATTTTTACTTTGATTTTTTATTATTTTGTTATTTTCTTTGATTTTTTAATAAACAGGTCAAAAATTAATAATAAATATCAAAGAAGCTCAGATGGAAAAACTGAAGATACGTCGATGATCAAAAAGACAAGGTGTATAGTCACAAAAAATTTCAATCAAATCGGCAGATGAAAGGGGAAAGCCTAAATTAGGCGGCCAGAACTACTTTTGCAGAATTCTTGCAGAATGAGCTACAGGAATCCGATTGGGGAAAATTTTGAGCCTAACATAAATTTCACGCCTAATAGGACTAACGGGTAGTTTGGGGAAAAATGGTTCGGGAAGTCCGAGTATAGATATGCAAGGTAGGCTAAAATCACCTCATTTTCACTTGTCGGCTTTGGAGAGAGAGCTTTTCGAGCTTCTTCGCGCGCACTTTTTGGAGTCCACAGTTGCCTGTTTTTAGCGTTGTCTCACACGAAACATGAGGGGTAAGTTCTGTACTTATCAATGATCCATTTTGGACGGCCGGTAGCTAGTCTAAACCCCTTGAAAAAACCCTAGAATCCGAGCAGTGCACGAAGACCTACGACCAAAAATTGACCATAGCGGCCTGTCAGCTCAACCAAATCAGATGAGACATGAACTGTAGCATGCCCCAACATAATAGAACACTTCTAATATTAACAGTTGACCATTTAGCAAGGGTCGAGGGGGTCCCAAGTAGAAAAGCTAGGTTTTTGGTAGATGCCAGAATTGGATTTTGACTCCACAGACAACTTATATAGGAGGTATATATACAATGTATATGGTTGGTTTCATAAAATCAATCAAGCCAAGCCCTCAAAAAGAAAAAAATAACTCGAAGGCTACAAAACGTCAAATTTGACATACGAGGTCAAACTGACTCCAAATAGGCCAACATTGGATGAGTTTCTTTAGGACTATGTAGCGGACAAGTCCATAGCCTCAAATATGACTAACCACCTCCACAGGCCATATAGTCACAAAAATCGATGATTTCAGAGTCGACAAAGCACGGAGTGTTGCCGGTAAGATGAAATTTTACCAAATTCAATTTAAAACTTGTTTTAGGTGTATAGAATATGTTTAGGTCAAAATTCTCAAGTTTTACAAGAAAAAGTTGATTGCTGTAAATAATCGCTATTATTTACTTTTGCAATATTTTGGCTTGAAAATGATATCATCACCTCACCTATAACTTGTACACACCTATTACATGCCCCATTTCAAGTATGAGCCAAAATGAGAAATTATAACTTGGAAAATTGCCAAAAAACACAAGGAAGTCCTTTCAAACCAATTTATGAGTTATGAGGCATATTTTTTGATCCAAATCACCTCATATCACATACACAGGGTCTACACCATGCCTAGAACCAAGTTGCACAAAAAAATGTTCATTTTGATGAAAAAGTTAATAATCGCGATTATTTACTTTTTTGTCAAGATGGGAAAAATTGCAACTTTGCCATCATGGAACCAAAGTACATGATGTCCGAAGTCCACTAACCAAGTTTGAACAAATTTGGAGCTCAAAATCTCAAAATTCCTTTACATCTACTGTTTCAAAAAGCTGAAGTCTAAATCTGGCACCATTTTCACCCTGTGCACACTTCACTCAGAGTATCTAATTGATACATACTTCAAGCCTATAATGCCAAAATTGCAAGAAGTTGAAAAAATCTCTTAGCTATAAATAATCACGATTATTCACTTTTGTTGCAAATTTTTTCTTGCACTTCATGATTTAATCTTTACATGTTTTTATGCATCTATGCATGTTCAAAAATTGATTTGAAGCAAATTGGACTCAACTTGTCAATAGTTCAGATTGAAGGACAATTCAGGGTGGAATCTGCCAAATTTTCTAACTTTGACACTCTATTCACTTAACACGAGCCATGCAAGCTGCAGAGAAGGCCAAGAAGAGGTTACTCAAAAGGAGAAGCTGCAAGAGCTACCACCATACCAACTTGACCCCACTTCAGTAAAGATAACCAAAGCAACCTATCTGTCTAAAGAACAGCTTGAGGAGAATAACACAACGATTTTCATAGGTAGATTCAAAAGTGAAGAAGGACATCAGGTAGAACTACAACTTCTACCAAAAGAGGTCTATAATGTCGTAGCAAAGCTCGAGACAAAAGAAGCTAACAGAAGGCTTGGGCTCAGAGAGTTCTACGACCAAGAGCCATGTGGTGTAGATTTTCAGAAAGCTTATGAGCTCCTGTCCACAATCAAGGAAGATGGAACATCCCAGATTACTGACCAGCATGGGCACAAGGTAGAAGTGGTAATTACCAAAGAAATAGTAGCTGAAGCTCTCAAGCTTCCGATAGAAGGGATGACCATGAGGGCTAGAGATAGAAAGACAGCACGTACCTTCACCAAGGAAATCGTTGCTGCAACCTTTGCTGATCTTATCCAGAAGCAAGTGGAAGAACCAACAAGATTATATCATCAACACTTTCACTTTCTCACAAAGAGACCGCCAAGATACACAACACCCAATCATGCAGTTGCGACTACATTTATATAAGTGTTAAAGTTGACAACCAGGCAACCCATCGACCACGCACAATATGTTATGTCCACACTGAAGGGTACAAAGAAAGAGGGTAAGATAACATATCTAGGAGCACCTGAGGTACTCACAAGAATACCCTACCATGCTATCGGCATGGCATACAATTTTCCACCTGCGTCAGATCAGAACACATGGATCGTGTCTGCCTAGGCATCCCCTCGAGCCACAAGGTCCACCAAAAGAACTTACAAATCCGATGAAGAATTTGTCGAGAGCTCTCCAGAAGGGCATAGCAGCAAAAGCTCAGACAATGAGGAAAGAAGAGCACGCATTGTAGAGATGAAAAGAACGGCAGTGGTAGCACATCAAGAGGAGCCTCAACAGAAGAAGGCAAGGTTTGAGAGAGAGAAGCACTCTTTTGAACGAAGCCGCCAAGCTCAAGGCAAGGACCCTGCAAAGTGGGTACCTATAGAAGTAAAAGGACCAAGAACAAAGCACCTTGCAGGGAGAGAAGCAGAAGATCCAAAGGATTTTTTGGAAAGAATGTACCAGGAAGTGGAGACATTAAAGCTAAAAGAAGCTCAAGAAGCAGAAAGAAAATCTAGAGAAGATGCATCCGAGCAAGAAAAACAAGCAGAAAAAGCAACTGCACAAGGAGAGACCCAGCATGAACAAAGCGATATGTATCCCCGACCATCTTCACCTGCTACGAAATAGCATGACCAACCCATGCCAAGCCCTCCACCATCACCAACAGCTAGGTCCACGGAGGGTGAGTAAACTAAAGAAAAAGAGCCTAAACAGAAAGAAGCAGCAGAATCTGCACAACAGGCAGCAACTACTCCGGAGCACGCCAAAGCAAACAAACTAGAACCGCAAAGAGAAGCAAGTCCTGAACCAAGGGGCGCAACAAGTTATAAACAACCAAAGGTACAAGAGACTGAGGCAACCCCATCTACCACCACTCAGCAAGAAACGACCGAGGCATCCACGAAGCCTCAAGAAGACAAAGCAGTAGAGACAAAAGCCAGTCTCAAGGGGAAGAACAAACACGGCCGCTACCATAAATAGCCGCCATAGCCACACCAAAGGAATCACAAGATATTGGCAAAACATCTAGGTAGCCCATAGAAACTGAAGAATGGCAGACAAATGATGAGGTAATTCTCAAAGTTAATGAATATGCAAAGTAGATGCAAGAGATGACATAAAAATTACGATCAGCAGCACTTAGCCACAATGCTAAGGCTAAAGAATTGGAAATGGTGATAGACGCTCTTCAAGGAGAGCTAGAGGACATCTTAAATGTCATCACCGATCTGCAGAAACAAGTCCAAGAATTGAAAGCTGAAGCTGAACAATACTAGCTAGCTAGAGAAAAAATAGCAAAAGGAAATGGAAGACCTAGGCGAACTTCTCATGAAGTTGACAAATGCCTGCAAGACCAAGGACGAACAACTGACAGAGGTTACCAACGAACTCTTAACTACAACTCTGTCAGTTCAAAAGATCCAAGTACAACTAGACATAGCAAACGCCTCATTGCAATATTCAGAGCAGAGGATCAACGATCAGGCAACCTTTTTGCGACAGATAAGAGAGAATCCCGCAGTCACCTCAATCAAAGGTACAGACGAAGTGTACAAAGCATTGGAGAAAAAGAATAAAGATCTTGAGCTAGAACTAAAGTTGGAGCAGTCACAACTTAGAGACCTTGCATTAATGCGGGTACAAAGAGAAGAAGAATTTCTCAAGGAAATAGCCAAGCTAAAGAGAGTCAACCAGCTACCGCGAGATGGACAACAAGAGACGTAGGAAAAAGCAGGCACGTTAGAGCAGCCACACGTTGATATTCCCTCAGTCTCTTTCACTGAGATGGAAACACAACCAAAAGAAGGGCTAGGTGGCGAAGAAGAATTTCAAGTACCATTCACAGAAGCTGATGAGGTGCCAATGGTCCAATTGTCAAAAGCTGAGGAAGATGCACTTAAAGAAAAGGTTACCCAGGAAGCAGATGAACAATGGAAAACAGCGATGGATTGGGAGTTGAGAGTTCTTCACTCTGTCAATGTTACTCAACTCACTTCCAACCAAATCAATACACACTGGCATCAACAATCACTACCATATCCCTTGATCAAGGTAGAGCTGCTACAGGTCAAGGAAAGACTTTATAAAGACATGCAAGTAGAAGGCGCAGATGAAGTCCATCCCAAGTGGAGAAAGAGTTGGCTGAACAAGAATCCAAGATACTTGATTCTGTTCACAAGAGCACCTGTGACACTTCAAAAGGATCCAACTTTTTGTCATGTACCAAGAGTAAGAACGTGGCAAGCACATGAGGCAATGACAAAGAAGCGGCCGACATGGCTGAATTATCTGAGATTGCCAGCTCCAGAAAAGGGAACGCCGATAGAGGAATACATGGTGAAAACCCTAACGAACGCCATGTCATTCTTCAAAAGCCTCCTTGATCTCTCATGTGCTATGCTCTATAAAATTTACCGAATGCTACTCAGATGGATTGAAGTCTTTCATGAGCCTGAGCAAGCAGGAGCCCCGTGGATGTCCTTCCTAGAGGGCAATAAGGGTTTATGCTACGATCTTAATGGCCAACCTTTCGAAGAAGTCCTTTATGGCTTCTACGCCCGCTGCATGTTCTTGCCATCTCATAATATGTTGGCGTTTGAGGAAGCGTTCTACACAAGATTTTTCAATTGTCGAACGAAGATTTTTGGGCCAATGATCAACAACCTGACTTCCAGATTCGTAGGCTACTCCGCAATTGAGCTAAAAAAGAGAGACACTATGCAATTTTTGCAGGTGCCAGACAAAGAGAGAAAGATCAGATACGAAAAGGCTCTACATGCACTTAAAGACCACCTCGCCAGCCGTCAACCTGAAGATCATTTCAACCCATAAAGCTGTGTCAAGGGACGACATAGGCGAGGAGGGGGGGAATGTTAGCAGCAAGCTAAGTCGGATACCATTTTTTGGAGCTATCATTGTAAAAACACCTATTATTTTGATAAATCGGGAATATTGTAACTCCTATTTTTTGGATAAACTTTGTAATTGATGAGCCGGGGCTATAAGTTTCCAGATTGTATCAACCTGTCTTTACCCATCTTTAGTTAGAGCTCCCAAATTATTAGTTTGACCACCAAAAACCTTGGCTAAGATATAAAAGCCAATTTTTGTAAGTTATTTTGGGAGTTTTAGATAATGAAATACACAGTGTGAGCTAACGACTCTCACTTCTCTCCTTCTCGCGCTTCCTACTCTCTCCGTGGTTGTCACATTGCAGTCGCGTCTGTTGCGTTGCAACCGCAGGTAAGAGCTCTACTCATTGACGTAAGCATTTCACGGTATTTCGTAGCTTTTGGTGTCGCCAAACCCACGGCCTAATTTCATCATAAGTAGTAATTTACACTTCAAACTAAAAAACTAAGCATAGGCATGGTATTGGGGCATCATTGCTAAGCATTTAGGTACATTCTAGATTGAAAACGACTAGGTCAAAAATCCACTGCTATTAATAATCGTGATTTTTGCATTTGACCTAAAGTGGGATTTGAGACCATAAGCATGTGTGCTTAGGTCTTATAAACTTGTCATAGAAGTTTCATTACATTTGGATGTCATTTGATGCTGTAATGGATGTGATTTGTTTGTCGATGAGCGATTGGCTTTTGGTGATTTAAGTCACTTGAGTGTAGCTTGAGTTAGATGCGAGTTGTTTGTTGTTTTTTGAGAGATTGACAACCTCTTGTAGCCTCTGTGCACTAGTCGAGTCAGCTTCATCCCATGGATTGACAATTTAATCATGGTTCTCGCTAAATCTGCAATGAGATAGGAGTGAGGTTAGACACCCGTCCCACACACATGACAATATTTTCATTAGAGACAGTCTCAAGAGAAGTGCAAAAATCATCATGAGACATAATGAATGGGCTTGGTTGCACAATATCCAAGTACCAGGGCGAAGGGGGCGATAGAGAAACAAGCAAACAGAGAGAGATGCAGTGAGCGGACGGGCTGCACGGGGGTATGAGGTGTAGAGCAAAGGTATAGAGGGCAGTAAGGAAGGGAGGTGAGGTGTGAGCATGGAGTAAAAATCCGAGATGGAGCTTAAAGGAGAGCTCACTGTATGTTCTTTTAACTCACGAGGGGCTTGATTGCGTTGAGGACGCAAGGCCAAAGTGCGATAACTTGGTCGCAGGAGGAAGCGAGGACGAGGGTGGGGGTGTACCCTCTGCCATCGCGAATGCAGAGGAGGCCATGGCCCTGCGATGGAAATCTACAGTGCAGGAACAGATCGAGACTGTGTTGCTTTGTTTTTTTTTTTTGCAAGCAGAAGCCTACGTGGACGTAGAAGCATCTGTCTAGATTCGCCTTAATAGGGAGTGTAGACCCAGTGTAGTATATGACCTGCGCGTTGCTGCGGCTAGAAAATGCATATCTTCTATTCTTACAACTACAAAGGTGAAAAATTATATAAATTCCATTATTCTACATGTATACACTCTCTTTAATTTAAAAAAAAATGATTCACAACATCTCTCTATGGATTCTCAAATAAAAATATACATGCAAGAGGCAACAAATATTCCTTTAATACCAAGCTTGGTAGGTTCTCACACATTACATAGGATTTTCTAGCCCTTATTCAATGGATTTAAGTTCTTTGTTGCTATTGAAGAGAAAACACACACACACACACACACACATACACAAATATTAATATTTCTATTCTCCTCCTCTTCCTCCCTTCTCTTTGTTTAATTGGACAGTTCTCTGGGTTGGTGGTAGTTGCTTAATTTTCTCTCCCTCCCCAGTGCCCAAAAAAACTTTAAATACTAAATTCCTTCATATTTTGAAGATTTTCTTACTTTCTAATTTAAAATTTAGAGGTAATGTTTCAAAATTTGTAGGTGCCATTACACTTTTTTCTTGAGCTTTTCTCCCGATTCATGACGTCTCCAACTTTTGGTGTTCGTCATACAATAGAAGTCGCTTCTGGTTAAGCAACATGCTACACACACACACACACACACACACACACACACACAGAGAGAGAGAGAGAGAGAGAGAGAGAGTATAATTGTCTAAGAAAAAAGAGAGCTACACAGGGCCTGCTATCTCCATGATGACGGAGAATTTAACCTTAATTATCTCAAAGGAGCTGCTGCACATTTTTGGTCAAGATGGAAGATGATCATACCTATGTGTACCACGTCTGAGAGATGCAACTGGCCATGGAAGTGAAGAAGATATGTAGTGTCATTACCACCCAATGAGCCCATCTTGTGAGGAGTACCATCACCACTTGGTTGCACTCACATCGAGCTGGTATGCTAAAGATGGATACTTCCAAGCCTTTAGAAGAGGTGAAAAGAAGCATAGCTCATGTTTGCTCATTGGACGACTTATACATTAGACTCGACATTCTCGAGTCCATGGGATTGGCCCCTAACTTGATGTAGAAAGAGATGAAGAATGGTTTATGGAGATCAAAGCATGTTGCTGGGCCGCTAGCCTTCAATGGATCATCTCCATACACATCCCACATTCACGCAAACCAACACTTCAAGAAAGCATTAATGTGTTAGACATCTTGCAAGGTCTAGATGAGGGATAATCTCCCTCTCCCTCTTCACCATCATCATTAGATGTTGGATCAATGACACCTTCAACAAATAATGCATAAGACACTGAAACACCTTCCTCTCCCTACTAAAAATCTAAAAAGGGCTAGGTTTAGTGCAATCCCAACTAGAAATGTATTTGAGTGTACGCTTACTGTAATCATATGTAGGTTTTCCAAGTTTTTTGGAAAAAATATTGTGTATTTAAGTGCTAAAAAGAAACCTACTTAATGTGATCCAACCTGCAAAAAAAAGCCTTTAAATATAGTAAATTTGACTCTAAAATTTCTTATACGTAGGTTTTCCAAGTTTTTGGGAGAAAGTATTGTGTATCTCAGTGCTGAAAAAAGCCTACATTCAGTGTAATCTAACCTACAAATATAGTAAATTTGCCTCTAAAAATTCTCATATATAGGTTTTCCAAGTTTTTGGGAGAAAGTATTGTGTATCTCAATGCTAAAAAAAACCTACATTCGGTCTAATCTAACCTACAAATTTTGAGATTTACCTCTAAATAATAGATTTGAAGGTAAGAACTCCTACAAAGTTTAGAAAAATTTAGTGTTAAAACCATCAAATACAATAAATTTGCCTCTAAACATTCTCATGGTAGTTTTTCCAGAATTTTGAAAAAAGCATTGTGTACCTGAGTGCTTGAAGAAAATCTAAGTTTAATGTAAATATAGTAAATTTGCCTCCTTGGAAAGTGACCCCAAGAGCAAGAACCCCTAAGAATGGGGGTGCCACGGGCCACATAAGTGCATTCCAAGAGGCTACATTTAAATATGGTGTACATGTTGACCAAAACATTTTTCAAACAAAAAGGTTTTTTTTAAAGAGCCCTTGAATAACCATTTTAGTTTGCTCATGTCAAATACTTGCATGATGCCATATGCCTTTGAGTTATAAGGATACACCATTGTATCCATACACAAGCCCTCACCTTGCCTCATGTGAAAACTACTTAGAGCTTCCTTGCCCTCACCATTCTCCTTCCAGACATATGTGGCATCCTAAACTACAAACATACTACAAATATTGATACATGGAGAAAAGCACTCTATATCCAACTGCTAAAAAAAAAACCTAGATTAAGTGTAATCCCACCTACAAATTTTGAGGTTTACTTCTAAATTCTAGATTTGTAGTTGAAAAAACACACAAAGCTTAAAGAAATTAGTAGGGATGAGTTACATATCAAAGGAGAGGCATACAATCATCATACATGCAATTTGAGAAATTCAAATATAAAAACTTTCAAATATAGTAAATTTGTCTTTACAATTCTATCATATGTAGGTGTTTTAAATTTCAAATTTTTGTGGCATTCTCTAAGAGCCCTTGATCGCAACCTCCAAATTTAGTAAGAACCTTCAAATTTAAAGGCAAATCTCCAAATTTCATAGACAAATTTTAGGAAAATCATGTAAAGACCTTCAAATATAATTTTCTCACATGTAAGTTTTTCAAGTTTCTGAAACAGAGCAATATGTATCTGAGTACTCGAAAAAAGGCTAGGTCTAGTGTAATCCCACCTACAACTTTTAAATTATAGATTTGAAGGTGAGGAAACCCATGAAGTTTATTGAAGCTTAGTGTAAAAACACTCAAATAGACAAAATCTCAAGACTCATCTATAGATTTTCTAAGCTTTTGGGAAAAAGCACTATGTATTGAAGTGCTAAAAAAACTTAGGTTTGGTGTAATTCCACCTATAGATCTGGATTTATCTCTAAATTCTAATTTCAAGGTTAGAATGCTTAACAAAGGTTTAGTGTAATCCCACCCACAAATTTTGAGATTTACCTTAAAATTCTAATTTGAAATTGAGAACACCTACAAAGTTCAGAAAAATTTAGCACAAATTTTCTTTTTAACATAGTCAACAGTTTACTGTGCCTTCTGTCGTTGTCAACTTGCAATTGCTCGCCACCCATCCTACATGTTTTTCATGTCCTAAATTCGTTATCTTGGGCTTACTCGATTTTGTTCGTCATTGGCTATGGGACCAATTGCATCCTCTCTCTCTCTCTCTCTGCAAGAACGACAAAAACGCTCAAAGAACATCGTCATTCGTGGAATCAAGGAGGAAAGCATGGAAACACCCCAATCTCTTGCGGTTGCTATTGAAGAGTTTTTTGCTACACACTTTGGCATGTCAGGAATCATGGCTTATGGTGCACATCGAGTTGGAAAACAAGGAGTCCCTCGCTCGGGAGAAAGACCTATTGTATGTACCATGGCTGATGAGGTAAAGAGAAAGATCATCCTTGACAATGGTTGGATCTACCTCAAAGGAACGGGTTGTAATGTATATGAGGATCGCACTCTTATGCAACAAAATGTACGTCGCAAAGCATACGAGGAAAGAAGCAAGAAGGTTAAGGTATTATCTCAAGAAGAAAAGGCACTTGAGGAGGATGCAAGTCCACCCAACAAATAGGGACACATGATCTATGAGACCAACTCACGCTTGCGAATAAGCTTTTGGAATTGTAACGGGTATCCATGGAATGCGGGAATTGGCATTGATGAGCTTACCAATGACTCCGATGTGATACTTCTTGTCGAAACATGGGAGCATGATGCGCAACGAATTCTTGGATTTGACAAATACGATGTACAATCTTTGATGTGGGCCAAAAATGCAAAGCAACGAAGAGGCCAAGGAGGCATAGCATGTATGACCAAAAAGGGTTTGAAAGATGTTTCCATTGTCAAAGAAGATAAGTATAAACGCTACTTATGGCTGAAAATCAGCCCACCAAATGGTCAAGTCATGTTTGTGGCCGGCTGCTACATTCCTCACTATGACTCCAACTTTTATGCTCGCTTGACTATGGATAGAGATCAGCCCTTTGTTGAACTAGAGGAAGACATTGCTTATTACAAGGATCAAGGTGAAGTCATTGTTTTTGGAGACATGAATGCTCGCACAAATATGTTACAACACGACACACAACAAGTCGACATGCCGCATGTATCAAGAAGAGTGGATGACTCATACATGTATAATCGAAGTTCTAATGATGCAAAAGAAGTGGATCACTATGGAAAGTCACTTCTACATATGTGCAATAGTACCGGAATGCTCATTGCAAATGGTGTATCTCTATGGCAAGGCACCAATGACTTTACATGTAGAAAGCACAATGGTGCTAGCGTGATTGACTATATGTTGTTCTCAGAAGCCACTCTAGAATGCATACAAAGCTTTACACTTGGTGAATGGAATCCGGAATCGGATCATAGGATGTTATGTATTGACCTCAAGTGTGGTAAACGGCCCGAGCATGTAGCCTCCAATCATGATGTGAATCATTTGTACCTACGTCTAGACTTCAAACGAGCACTTATATATGCTGATATGGTGGACCAAATGTTAAGCATGATAGAGCATCAAGGGAGCCCAACATTAGAATGCAAGTGGAAAGTTTTCAAAGAAGTAATTTTCTCTTGTGCGAAGGAATGCTTTTCGGTGAAACACATGTCTTGCAAAAGGTCTAAGAAGGGTAGCACCAAGAAGAAATGGTTTGACATGGAATGTAGTCAAGCCCGAAAACACTTGCTAAGATTGGATGCAATCAAAGACAAGGAAGTTTACTTGGAATGTTCACACATATACAAAGCACTTGTTCAAAAGAAGAGGAGAAGGTGGGAAGTCGAAAAACAACTTCTTTTAGCACAAGAGAAAGCACATGCATGTGGCAAGTTTTGGCAAAATCTAAAAGGCAAGCGCGTTGAGAGCTTTGGTGACTTGACTCTTGAGGATATGT
>NW_028221909.1:40000-52892 GCF_014529385.1 Adiantum capillus-veneris
AGCTCTACATGCGATGACCAGGATCAAGTGGCGCGCTCTTGTGCTTTTAGGTACCCTTGATCAATTGCCTTTCTGGAAAGGTAAGTACAAAACAACCTTCCCATTTGCATTCCATATTGTATGAAACAACCCCCCCCCCCCCCCCCCCCCCCCCCCCCCCCTCCTTTTCTTTTCACACATGTGACTTTCTAGCCTTATGTCTTGACTTGCACCTAAACGGACCCCCTTTTTTTTCTTTTTTGAGGTTAGGTACCTTGTGCAAACTCAAAAAAATGGGAAAGAAAAGAGCCCATACTTGCCCTTTTTGCCATTCATCCCCTACCACTGACCACTCCCTTTCTCCCCACAAGCCATCAAAAGTCCTGTCGTGAGACCCCCTCTGTCATTTCATGACCCTTTTTGCTTATGCTAGCTCACTTGTAGTTCCAGTGCATATCCTAGGCGCCTTTGATACGTGGATGGGAGCAGTGTTAGAAAACAACCGGGGTCTAGTGTATTGTAGCCGGCTGAAATTATAAAATCCCGGTTAGATTTTGAGCTTGCCTTTAAGAAAACCGGCAAATTTACACAAGTTTTAGTGTAATTACCGGAGAATCTTGAAATTTTGGCCTAAAATCCGGGAGAATTTCAGGTTTTCCCTTATTTTGTTCGGTTAGGAAAAATGTATTTTTCTAGCCGATGGGAGCTCTTCCTCATATTGTGGAAGGCGCATGTTGCAATTCCATGCGAGCTATATTAAAGGGTAAGGTGATACAAAATTCTGTGCCAACAACCAACAATAGGAAACTTTGAGCACGTATAATTATATGGGTCCTCCATATGCACCAGATTTCAATGATCGAGGTCTTTGACTTTTGATTTTACAGTATTTGGAGCACCCTTGTATTCTCCGTTCTAAGCTATGTAGTATATGCATGACTCCTAGAAGAAGCGAGGGAGCGTCGTCTTACCTCACGACTAAGTGACATAAGAGGATTTTGGGGGGAGGGGGGGTGTGTGTGTGTTGAAGGGATCAATGGATGAGAACTCCACGCACAATCATCGAGGTGATTTGTATCGTAGATTGCTTGTTAAAATCAAACCCGACCAAGAACTGAACCCAGACATGGGGTCTGTTCGGGTTTAGTTCTAAGTCAGTCCAAGTTTATCGTTTATAACACCATGTAAAATGGCATTACTTTCACATGCATGCGGATGGGCGACGTAGTTAGCTCAAGCCTCAAAAGGCATTGGGGCATGAGGTCATGGGTTTCAATCCGTGCTCTTCAACGACGCCCCCATTTTTTGGGTGGGCGCATGCACCTCGAGATGCCCGTCAGTCCTCTCTCGCCGATCCCCTTATCTGTCCCCACATGCATTCCTGTGTCACTTAGTGCCGTGGGTCATCCTAGATGGCTGCTACCTACATGATTGATGTTGACTTACCTCCTATCCTCGTCACATTTTTCATTCCTCCATTGCTTTGCCCTCTCTTCGGGGCTCGATTATTTTCAAAAGCTTTGAAAACTTTCAACTAGAAAAGATTAATGGTTTTTTGGTGAAATTTGTATGTATTTTTATAAAAATACACTAAAAGTTTCTAAAATTTGTAAGTTTTTGCACCTTCAAATTTTATTTTCAAAGGTAAGTTTCAAATTTTGAAGGTGGAATTACACTAAACCTACGTTTTTTTTCTAGCACTGTAAGTTCTCTTCGTCATAAAATCCATGAGCTGGATTTTGAGGCTACACCAATGGTGGTGGCATACAATTTATACTTTACACCAACCACATTGGGGTAAGAGTATATTGGCCCATGGAATAGCACGCTTGGGTTCACCTACACAAGCCTTCAGTACGCCCGCACTGCCTCCAGATTGGACAGATGCTATTGCTCGCGCTAAGCTGACTGGATATCGACGCTGATGGAAATGAAGGTAGTCCCAACAACAATCGTCTTGGATCACATTCCTCTGCACATTCAATTTAAGAAGAATAAAGAGGAGGAGCAGACCCCAAGAAATTTAAAAAAAAAACTGTTGGTAACAGGGGCACACCTATTCAAAGACCCTCTTTTCAGGAATCTAGCCAAGAAAGCACTGGGTAAGCTAAAAAAAGATGCCGACCTCAACAAGCACAATGCGTGGGACCTCTTTGCTCGGACCATCTAGAAAGCAATCAAAACCTCAGGCCCCCGAATCAAGAAAGCTAGGGAGGATCACCTGTTGGATCTTTCAGCGGAGGTACAATTGCTTACCGCTATAAAAGCCAATGGGCATGCTACTGAGGGCGAACACAAACGATGGCTTGAAGCCAAACCGAACCTCGTTAATGAGCAGGTAGAAGATATAAAAAAGGTTAGACTTCTCTCTAGGGAGATTTATTTGCAACCGGAGGCCTCCAATCAAGCTCAATTTTTTAGGGCTCTAAAAATCAAGAAGAGCCGAGGCCACGTCCGCTCGCTTGATGATGAGAAAGGGACATCAGTTCATAACCAGGATGAAATGGCTTGTATGATGCTGAGCTATCTCAGTCAAATCATTGGACGGCCGGAGACCCAGTCCCAAGAGGTGGAGAAAGCCAGAGGGACCTTGCTACAGAGTGTTAAAAAGGAAATTCCCCACTCAGAAGCTAATAACTTGGAACGGGCATTTTCCGAAGACGAGTGTTAACTAGCATTGCAAGCCCTTGGCAAGGAAAAGTCCCCTGGTTGGGATGGGATGACGGTGGAATTCTATGCAGAATTCTGGGAAGACCTCAAGGCCCCAATCACAAAGTTTGGCCAATAAAGCCATGGTCGAAGGGTCGTTGGAGACAAGTGTGAAGAGAGGGCTTATCAAGCCCATTCCAAAACAGATCTACTGCTCTAAACTACAACATTGGCACCCTATAACGATGATGTCGGTGGCCTACAAAATTATAGCTAAAGCAGTGGCCCTCATACTAGCTCCCTTACTAACCAAGATCATCTCCCCCCATCAACATGGTTTCATTAAAGGAAGGTCCATATACGATAACATCTTGGCAGCAATGGTGGTCATAGAATACCCAATTGTCACAAAGCAGGAGTGCATTTTGCTGTAGTTGGACCTGGACAAGGCCTATGACATAATAACATGGACATATCTAGAAGCCATCATGGAAGCTCTAGGCTTTGGGCCGCGCCTCTGTCAGATGGTTCATGTGATGGAGGCTGGGAAGCCAGTCAGAGATCCTATTTAACGGTAGAATTGTGGGCTCTTTTGAGGTTAAAAGGTTACAAGGCACAAGTAGTCCTAGACCAATCCTCCGAGTGATGCTTGCGCCCGAGTGCCCATATTAGAACTTTGCTTTCCTGTATAATTTCTGCGAAGCTTGCCACGTCAAATCATCCTTCAAAAACACGGCGGTTCCTTGTTTGCCATACGTTATGAAAGAAGAAGTATCTGACAATCTAAGTGCTGACGAGGAGTGCAGGACTACCTGAGTTTTTACCTCCAAAGCATAGGTCAGTCTTGAAAAAACTAATTTTCCATGTTCTCTGGACCCACTTGCATACTTTCCCTGTGAGGCCTTTTATAGATGGGCAGTCCATGAAAAGGTGGGCCAGATCTTCACTAGTCAACCTGCACCCCGAGCATCAATCTGACCCAATCCCTCTCTCCTGAATCTTCACCCCCTTCGATAGAGCACCCCAAATAACCTTCCATAAGAAAACCTTTACGTATTGTGGAACCTTTGGCTTCCATATGTTCTCCATTACATGCTCCCACCTTTCCTCTGGCCATTGCTTTTTCCATAGCTTATTAAGGGGGCTAGACTAATTCTTCTTTTGCATCATTATCTGATAAATGATTTTAGTATGGGGTTTCCACAAGAGACTGCTTTCGGGCCATTTCCAGGCTTTCCAGTCCAACTCCAAGTCACACATTGGCATCACTAGATTGTCAAGTTCTTTCATCAGTTTGTGGACAAGCAAGACCTCCAAGCTATTGAGTTGGTATTGGGCCATCATACGGTCAATGGTTTTCCAACTCTTGTTGACACTATCCCAAAAGTGCTCAAGTCGGATCAGACCCTTATTATTCAGCTTCCTTGTTGTCTCAATCCAATAGGGAGTTTGTGGCGGGTCTACAACTTTGGAGAGCCAGGGGGCCAATGTAGGATGGAGTTCTTGAAGTATCTGGCTTCTTCCCCCCACTTTAAGACTCTTGCTACTCTATTGCATTTTCTTACCAATTCTCCTGAGCTGCCCCCCAGTCTTAAGGTAGACCACGCCGGGGGAAGCAGCTTGTCATGAACCTCCACCCCTCTCCACTTTCCTCCCTTCGAGCCAAGTTTAGCTGCTTCTATCATATCTCTGATCATAACTGCCCAAACTTAATCCTGTCTAGCCAAGGAAACAACAAATTTGGTGCAACAAGCTTCTGCATGGATCACAGGGTTAAGAATCCCGAGGCCTCCTTGATTCCCCGTGCGAGCAACCGATTCCCAACTGGCCCATTTCCATAGCCTGGAAGATTTCGTGTTATTTTTCCATAAAAATGTTTTTACTAGTTTTAAGAACTCTTTCCAGTGACACTTTGCCATCTTGAGAAGCGGGCTAGTGAAGGCAATATAAGGAGTCATGAAGGCCTTCATCACTTTTATCCGACTTGGGAATGGGAGAAGAGCATACTCCCACCTACTCATTTTTGTTTTGATTTTTTCAAGCATAGTTGTAATAGTTAGATGGGAGAAAGCTGTAATAGTTGGACACCGACACACACACATATATATATATATATATATATATATATATATGTATGGAGTCATGCATATACTACATAGCTTAGAACGGAGCATACAAGGGTGCTCCAATTAATGTAAAAGCAAAAGGCCAGCATTGCAATCTAGTACATATGGAGGACCCACATAATGTGCTCAAAAGTTTCCTTGTTTGGTAAAGAATTTTGTCTCACCTTACTCTTTAATATAGCTCGCATGGAAGTGCAACCTTCACCTTCCACAATAAGAGGAAGAGCTCCAATCCACGTATCAAAGGCACCGAGGATATTCCTTGGTACTACAAGTGAGCTAGCATCAGCAAAAAAGGGTCATGAAATGACAAGGGGTCACGTACAATATGGCTGTTGTGTACTTACCTTTCTTAAAGAAAGTGTAGAGCTTTCTTTCTTGAAAGTAAATATCCAATTCACCGACAAATCCCCCAACACATCCTTATTACTACTCATCTTAATCTAAATTCACCGCACCTTATCCTAAACCCACATCTCCATCCATTCTTCATTAATAGACAGTCCGAGGGATTAGACGGCCCCCACTTCTCTTTCATGTACAAAAGAACATTAAAAAAAGGTAAAAAGAGATTAGACTCCCTTCTGTATCAAATGAAGGATAACGAGTAGCCTAATTAACCCACACGACCTAGATCTTTACATACAACGAGTGCTTACGGTAGCAAAAAACCTTGCAATCACTATAAAAATTCTATACAATAATAAAAATTAACCATGAAATTCATTGTTCCTTTTTAGGTGCAATGATATATTTTTCCCTCTTTTTTTGCAAAACTCACAGAATGTGAGTGGATTAAATTAAAATACCAAAAGAGTCACATAAAATACATGCTCGTATCGAGACATGGATGCAACAGACATCGCATAGTCCGGCTTTACAGGGAGTAAAGTAACAATACATGTTTCCATCCTTCAAAGAGTAACAATATACTCTTTTTTTTTTTTTTAACTCACAATTGTGAGTGAATTATATTGAACAGCCGAAAAAGTTACAAGGTTTTGTCATGCTCATGTTAAGCCATGACAACATCCAGGAATCCTAATTACAACGGCTATTAGGGCAGCCACTCCTACCGATGGCCAAGGTTTGCCGCCGTCCCTGGTATTCCGTCTGCTGACAACAAGGCACAAGTAGTCCTAGACCAATCCTCCGAGTGATGCTTGCGCCCGAGTGCCCATATTAGAACTTTGCTTTCCTGTATAATTTCTGCGAAGCTTGCCACGTCAAATCCTCCTTCAAAAACACGGCGGAACCTTTCATAGCTTCAATAGTAGTCTCCACAATCCTTCCATTCGCGTTAGGGGAGGAGTAGTAGTAGAGGGGTGTTTTCGAGTCACTTGATAGGATATGTGTCTCAATCCATCATGTAAACCTATAGTTGGGGACCACTAGCTCTCGCTAGGGCTTTACAAAATGTAATTGCATGCTAATATATATATATATATATATATATATATGCGCTAGCTCTTCATGCTTTGTGAAAGAGTCAATAATGATTTTACCTGTGTTGTACGTGTATGCAATAAGAAAAAGGTCATCTCCTCTTAACTTTCTTGTATTGTGTATGCCTCTTTAACAATGTCAGCTTTGCCTCGGTATATACACAAGCAGATTTGGAAATTACGAAAACTAAATTTTCTTCAGTGTTTTTTTCATACACTACATAACATCATGAGCTTCTGCTCGAGAGGGACTACATACCTAGGTAGGTATGATTGGGGGCAGGGGACCGCCGGCCCGTGGTGCATACCTAGCTAGGTACGATTGGGGCGGGGACCGTCGGCCCCCAACGGGCAGGCGGTGATCCCCTTCCCCCAATCGTACCTCGCTAGGTATGCAGTGCCTCCCTCACAGAAGCTCATGATGTTGAGGTAGGTTAGAATGTGGGAATTATTCAAGAATTTGTCCAAAACTTCTTGTGGTATTGTCAGGTTACTTACTGAGGGGAAAAAAAACAAACTCAAGCTTAGCTGGTTACACATTGTTTTTAAGTCAAAGACTAACAAGCTCACAATTATTTCTACGACTAAAGAACAGATTCTCTACGTCTAGTATATTTACTAAAATAGTAAGCTATTGTTGGCAGGTGATCAAACGTCAAGGAATCCATGCCAGCTAGTTAGTCGGCTCTTCAGGAACTAATATATGAAGGGGGTGAGGATGGCCACGTTCTAAGCAAGGAAGGGGAGTGAGATACTAAGGAGAGGGCCTAGTTGGGGGAGATTATAAGCTGCAAAATTTGATGAGGATGAGCACTCTAGTAGTGGGGGTTGGGTGCCTCTTGCTACTTATTATTGCTGCATGCCACCAATTGTGGGTGTTCCTGCACGTCCACTGGTCGAGGCCTTGGAAGATCAGGTGCTGGATGCGCAGGCAAGGAATCAGTGGACCATCGCCCAGCTTCTTTGGCGGAAACCTTCAAGAGCGCAACAATCTTCGTAAGGAGGCCATGCTCCATGACATGCAAAGTCTTTCCCACGACATTGTACCTCGTCTCATGCCTGATTATGTGCAGTGGTCCCAAACCTATGGTACACTCTTTGTTTTGTATTTATAGCTAATAACTTTATTGAGAGTACTCTCTCTCTCTCTCTCTCTCACACACACACACACACATTATGTTATTATCTTGTGTAATGATGCCAAAAGAGTATGTTCTTTGTCTTGAGTTGACAATTCTCTCTCTCTCTCTCTCTCTCTCTCTCTCTCTCTCTCTCTCTCTCTCTCTCTCAAGTACTTAAAAGTTCTTTGTCTTTAGGCTACCATGTTCTCATTTTTTTCATTATTAGCAAACCATCTTCTCTCTCTCTCTCTCTCTCTCTCTCTCTCATTCTCTCTCATATAGACTCTTATATATTCTAACTGACCTGTGTATTGTAACAAGGTAAGAGCTTTGTGTTCTGGTGGGGCATTGAGCCTCGGTAGCTATATACGACTTGGAAATATCAAGGAGCTATATCTAGCAAACACATGTACTCACTGGGGCGGTCTCGGCTACAACAAGAAGGGGTGATGCACTTCATGGGAAGGGACTGTTGATGGCAAACGGTGACACGTGGACTCATCAACGACGAGTTGTGGGCCGGCATTCCATGTGGAGAAGCTCAGGTACTACTAAACATTTTTTATGCAATTAATACCTGGTAGCACTACTAGTTCTTGATCTAAGTCTCTCTCTCTCTCTCTCTCTCTCTCTCTCTCATACGTGTATGTCGCATATAAGCTCCCTCATCACGATCCACTGAGTTTCTTCACACGTACCGTGAGGTCCCTCCATATCGTGCTCTTGCGAGTGCTATGTATTACTACTATTATTCAGTACCTATATCTCTACATTGCAATAAATACTTCAAGTTCTTCAAAGATTCTCCAGGGCTCATGGTTTGAAGACCATAACTAAGGCTCATGGTTCGAAGGTCATTACTTTGCAAAGATTCTTCAAAGATTCTCTAGGCTCATGGTTCGAAAGACCATAACTAGGACTCATGGTTTGAAGGTCATGACTTTGCATAGGGATTTCAATTACGTCTTTCATGTGAAGTGTGAAGTGGTAATAACTCATTGCATTAACATCCATTGGAGTGTAAATAACACCAAACTCACATTGACTGTTGAAACTAAAGAGTTCCTGTTTGCCTGACGGGATATTTGATTTGCCAGCGGGACCCCTTCGCAGCCCAGTGGGCTCAAATTTCCTCCAAATTTTTAGAGAGCGCGCGCCAAGTTTGAAGGGCCTATATAAACAATGGCCCATCCTCTCAAAACCCCTTTTGCGCACGCACTCTAGAGTCCTCACTAGAGCTAAAACTTGAGGTTTATGCTTGAGCTTTATCATGTAACTTTTTGCACCTTTTTTCCTATAAAAAACGCCCACTTATAGTTGTTAGGAAAATAAGACGTAGCTAAATAGATTTTTGTAGATTACTTAATGGAGAGAGATAGATTTCACACACAAAAGATTATAGAGTAGAGAGAGAGAGAGAGTACACACGATATACGTGGTTCACCAATGTGGGCTACGTTCGGGGAAAGCAGCCACTCAATGGCTTTAGCACTTCAAAAGAAGAAGTAGTTTACAAAGGGATAAACCCTTGATAGAGCTCCGCCTTGCTTCACTCTCACCACCTCACGCTCACCTTGTTGCATCAACTTCACACTATGAAATGTGTTAGAAATGGCCTCCTTTTATAGGCCAAAAGGGCTGCCCTCTCTTATGAGAGACAGCCATGTGTAGCCGCTCTTGTGCGAATAAGTCCAAATCGGACCTTCCAATCCACCCATGTGTGGCCGCCCTTGAGAAGACAAGTCCGCTTTTGAATTCGGCCACTGGCCGTTGAATCCGGCCACCGGCCACGGCCATTGACTTCCGACCATTTCGGGCCGGTAGGCCATAATATTCCGGCGAAAAAAAAAGTCTCGGGGGCCTCCGCCCTGAGGCCTCTAAAGTTGCCCTGATTCTTGTCCGTGAAAATTTTGGTTTCCGGTGAGTGATTTTCCTTCTCGCACGATGGCTTCTCCTCATAATGGGGGCCTTACACATGTGCGCGTTTACCACAGAAAATTACAAGGGTAAATCAGGCTCCATACTTAACAATAGTTACCTTACTTGGTTGTCTATCCACTTGGAAGCCAGTTTGGGTAGGAAGTATTCTCGTGGAGAGTTTAGGCGGTGTGAGTGCATGGGGCTCATTTTTATTGTTGAAATGGTGCGCTCCTCATCACTACACCAGCGTAGTTGTATTTTATGACTGTTACCTCCTTGGGTGTCTATTCACTTGGAAACTGGGTTTGGGTATGAAGCATCCTCGTGGTGGTTTTATGTGGTGTAAGTTCTTGGGATTCATTTGTATTGTTGGAAGGGAGCAGTCCTCATCATTACAACAATTTAATGCTATTTTTTTTAATTTTTTTGGCCTACATATCACTTTTGTCGGGGTATTAATGTTGCCCAAAGGGACCTTGATGCTTCTCGAAGGGCAACTCATGTTGCTCCGGAGGGCCTCAAGGGCTAGGCTGTTGCCCGCTGGGCAAAAATGAGCCGACCATCTAGTAGCCTTCAAGTCACATGGACATTTTTGTGTGTATGTGAAGAGTTGTGAATTGAGAATTTTGTTAAGTAACATTGTGATCATATTAAAAAACATGTGATTACGTGAATTTGAATCCTACTCTGCACACCACTAGCAACAACATCATAAAGCATGCGGTCTACAATGGAGCTCAATTAGAGATGTTCATGAGGCAGTGGGTGAGGAGGGCAGAAGAAGAGGCCTTCTTTCTCATGGTGCTTAGTGTCTTGAAGCTTCACTTAATGAAGATGTGTGACAAGGAGCACATGTAAGTGGTAATTCTATGGGGAATAGACCCTGGGGTCAAGAAATTGATCTTAGTACGTCAAAAACTCGAGGCTATATCTTTCTCACTCAAGATAGCAAGATCTATCCAACAAGCTTAAAGAGATCCTTCCCTAAACCCTTCCTAAGGCCATAATTTAATTCATTTTTTATTTAAAATAAATTGGGGGGCCCTACTATTTATTGTAGAGATTCCTTTGCCTAGTAAATTATGGCCTTCTATATGTGTCTACATTGATTTAGTTGAAAATTCCTATAACTAACATATGAGTGATGCAATAAGAGCAAGGAACTTTAATGTCTAGAGTTGGCCATGATATTCTACATCTTCTCTTTTGCTGGATGCTCCAATGAACTTTGGTGTAGGCCTTATGCATGTATTGTTCATTTGTCCTTATATACAACTATTCAAATTTTTAGGACTTTGGTGGTGGATGTCAAACTTATGTCAAATAGAAATTCTGCAACAATAAGGCCCAAACAAAATGATGAATTATGTTCTCAACAACAATTCTATCTATGATATATGGATCAAATTCTTGATAGTCTTGAATGTAATTGATTGAAATGCATCAAGTTCAATGCAAAGCTCATTTGCATTCATTGCAAGGACATGACTAAGTCTATATAAATCCTTACGTTTGATGTGCCATTTGAGAAGACCTAACCAACCTCATAAGGTGCTGACCAAGTTATTTTTAGATTAGGTTTCAAAGGTCCTAAATTGGAGTGACATATTAAAATCAAATCTCCTTTGTGAAAATCCTGCATCTTCAACTTATTGTCATGCAATGTTCTTTCTTTGTTGGACCACTTCTTCTGCCAACATTGCCTCTGTCTGATTCATCTAGCTTGAGTATCTCATCAGTCTTTTTCTAGAGTAGTATTATAATCTATATCTCTCATGTTTTATAGTTAATATGAGATACGGAACACCAATTCCATTTGGTACAATGGCTTCTATACATACATCATTTTGGAATGTGACATTATAGTTGTAATAAAATGCACTATTCTATATTGCCCAAAGTGATGTTTGAAGTTTCTCATCCCAATTGTGAAGTTCCTTCCACATAATTTTAGTAAAAATAGTCTTGATGGTCTTGTTGCTACTCTCATCTTATCCTTTGTATTTGGGATAATAAGGTGCAGACTTTCGATGCTTGATGGAAAATATTTTAGTCAGGACCTGAATTGTGTCATTTAAAATGAGTCTCTTGATCTGCATCTATCTCCCTAGGCAGCCATGATAGTCTTGATGGTTTGTTGATACTCTCAGCCTATCCTTTACATTTGGGATAATAAGGTGTGGACTTTGATGCTTGATGGAAAATATTTTAGTCATGATGTGAATTGTGTCATTCATGAAATGAGTCCCTTCATCTGCAGCTATCTCCATGGGCAAGATGACATGCTCATACAAGAACCTAATTGTAGACTTAGCTATGTTGTTAGGAAGTGCCTTAGACTCCATCCATTTACTCACACAGCATGTAGCTATGACTATATGCTTATTCTTTTTTGGGTGTGACTTTCTTGAAAGGTCCCATGAAATCCAAACCCCACTCAATGAATATTCCCAAGGCTGAATTGTGGTTAAAAATGTCAAATTTGATGATTAGGTGTATCCATTTTTTAAAAAATCTCTAACATTTGATATCATACTCAACCACTGTAATTGATTTTTTTCCTATAGTAATGTCAGTAGAAAAGTGTCCTCTAGATCTTCCAATGTGTGCCTTAACGACTACTTGCACACTTGTTGACATAGGTATATACTCCATCTTACATAGGTAGACACTCCATCCTTGCTTACATAGGTATACATTTCTCAATACTCCTTCAATGCCCTATCTATATCAGGATCCAACTATGACTGTAAAGACTTCTGATAATGAGAGCCTTCTTATTAGAGTGCGATCAAAATTTTGGTATTCCACCATATTGCAAAAAATCATACATGTCTTTCCATTCTCGATTTACTTCCTTAGTTATCATTGTCTAAATAAATAACATCTATTGGGTTACCTCTCAAGGATGCATATGTCAATTGAAAATGAGATACCTTCTGTACTTCTAAATAGGAAATCTGACGGCATTGAGTTTTGATAGGTTTATGAAGATCTTGAAATCAAATTTGAGAAAAACCATTATCCATCTAATCAATTTTCCTTGGATGGCAACCTTGTTAGTCAGATAAATTAAACTCGAATGATCAACATAGAAATGAAATAGCTTCCTCAACAAATAACGTTTGAACTTTGGGGCATTGGATACCATTCCGAATGATTCTCTTTCTGTTGTTTAATACCCCTACTTTGTCTTATTGTACCTGTGATTGGTAAAGTATATAGAATAATTAATTTTTCATCGAGTTGAGTCAAAATCACTAAACTCGATTATCAGTTTCTCCATCGGGTTGAGCTAGAATAGCTCCCATTGCCATGCTAGAACCATCTACATGAACATGAAAAATGATATCCCATTTGGGTTGGCAAAGAATCACTTTCATATTTATGGATTTCTTTAAAGACTGTAAATTGGCTTCACATTCAAGAGTCATGATAAACTTAACTCCTTTCTAGGTAAGTTCATATAATGAAACGGCCTTCGTTGCAAACATACGCTTGCATAATTTGGAAGTCTACATACTGGTCGTGCATTTGATTTCAGTGGTATCCCCAATACTAGCATACTTCTAGGTCAGCACCTTCAGATCCGTATGTTCCAAGCAGACATCCATATATTTTGAAAATAACTGCTTGTCCTTTTCTTTGATCT
>NW_028221910.1:0-68941 GCF_014529385.1 Adiantum capillus-veneris
CACTACTTCAACCCGACCATCCAACTCTTTGCACAAATATCTTTTTCCCTTCGCCGCATCACCTTACGGCCAGCTAGGAAAAAGGAAAAATCTGATAGGTCCTTGTCCATTGACTCTTCAATTATGTCATGCCACAAATGTTGAAGACTGCATAGCTCCCTTATTGTAACCACCAACAGTAGGCCATGCTCTTTATCAATCACTTCTACATCCACAGCAGGATTATCTTCCAAACCTGCAGAAACCTGGTCCATAGGAATGTACTTACCGTTGAGCATTTGTGATCGCATATACCAAAACGAGAGTAACAGTGATTGGCTTGCAATCATGTACTTGACAACTAGAGTATCAAGCGCTACCTCGTACCGTAAACCAATCTCTTCCTTTGCATACCATCCTCTGTCAAGAAGTTTGTCACAGGATGACTGCTAAAATGACTTGCACATGAACATAGTTTTTGTAACACGGATGTTGTAGCTATGAAACAGCTCTATGAAGAGTGCAACAGGACAAAAGTTTGCAATTCTAACCAGTTTGGTGGGAATAGAGCTACGTAGAGACCTTTGTATATCCTTGTAGAGCTTACTTCGCATTGCCTCCACCATTGTTTCCTCGGGAACTGGCCAGTCCATAGTGTTCCAATCCGTTGGTAGAGGTACTTTCACCAACATACCATTCTTATTCCCTGAGCTGAGTTGGTAGAAGTGGTCATAAAAAATATTCCCTCATCAGCCAGTCTTTTGCTGCTCCTCCCTGAATACTGTAGAGAACCAATGTGGGCATGAACAACATGGAAGAGGCCTATTATGCACTCCACAGGCTCCCATTGCTCATAAGAAGAGGGATAAACATCTGCAATATATATAAGAAGAGTTAAACTAAGAGTATCAATAAGTACAAATGACAAATCTAATGTAATTGAGCTGTGAAGAATGGAGACATTGCTCATAACAAGCGGGAGAAACATTATAAAATATATAAGAAAAGTTATAATGAGAGTATCAGTAAGTTCACATGTCAAGAGTACTTACAATTGCAACGTGGTTGATGTATATCTGATACATTTCCACCGTTTGCTATCACCTCTGGATGGGTAAACACATGCTGAACAAGAACTTCCTTTACAGATCTTTTGCCGATTTCAACTTTGAAATCCAACACTCTGGCCTTCCATGCTGAGCGGTAAACGTTGATACCACTAGACCTCTTGGGTCTTCTTGGTTGGATGAGGACCCATGAACCTTTGTTTATCCTTTGTCCAACCCATTGGTTCTCTGCACTTATTGAAGCTGGTATTGTAATTGAGGATATGCTACTACTTGGCCTTCTAGGCAAAGTGCAGTTGTTGGTTGTTGGTGTGAGAGACAGTAAACACCTGGAGCCTCTTGGGCGAGAAGACGTGGAAGCCATAGCTCTCAGAGAAAAGCTTTAGTGGAGGGAGATTCACTTTGAAAGCATTCTAATGGAGGGAAAGTGTTTTAGAATTCCAATATCTTGTGCGGGCTTAATGGTCACCCTCCAGTACGTTAATGACTATAAGAGAATATCAGAAGTGGGACCACATGCAAGCACCTAAAAGCTCGGTAAAAGGAAGGAAATTACGATGCTACAATCCTAGATTCGTGAAAGTTTTATGCTATTTTCTTATTTTTTGAGTCTTTCCACATACTTTCCTACGTAACGTAGCCTTCGTGCTCATTGGACGCGCTCTATTATTCTCTCTCTTCATATGGCCCTCCAAATGACCTCTGAAATTTCCTAATGAAAGAAGGGGAAGGTAAGGAGCCTTGTCGAACATGTGGCGGTGTCGAGGCATCAGCAGTGGCATCCCCACAACAACCGCCGCCGCCACCACTAGAGCGTCGGTGCCTAGACAAGTGTGAAGATTGTCTCATTGACACCAAAGCTTCGGAGCATGTTGAATGCTCTAAAAAAAAGGAGACACTGAAGGAGTAGAATGATGTGATGGTGCTCCAGAGCGATGACGCTCCTCGTACCACCTCCGCTGCTGGGGTGACAACCAAGAAAGAGACTCATCATCATCCATACCTGCATTAAACACACGAACATTTAATCTTAATATTGAATGAATGGATAAGAAAACATGAACAAGTAGAGAGAGAGAGAGAGAGAGAGAGAAGAGAGAGAGAGAGAGAGAGAGAGAGGAGAGAGAGAGAGAAGAGAGAGAGAGAGAGAGGAAATCATAAAGGGGGAGGGATTCCTGTGTAGAGAGATTCCGTTGAAGTTCTTGTGAATTTGTTAAAGCACTGCACTCCGGGTGCGATGGAGACTAAGCCTGCAATCGCAAAGGAGGTGATCTGTCTCTGCTCATAGATGTTGCTCGCCTCTCCACTAGATCTACTTGATCGGGTGAAAGAGACGCTAAGAAGCAGTAGTAGTGCTTCTTTGCGTCTCTTTCATCCGATCAACTAGATCTAGTGGAGGGACAAGCAGTATCTATGAGCAAAGATAGATCACCTCCTTCGCGATTGTAGCCTCAGTCTCTATCGCACTCAGAGCGCAGTGCTTGTCGTCCCTGCTTGTGAGAACATACCTGGAGCATACGTACATGGAGTGGATGAAATGCCGATTAAATACAATGACACAATTACACATATAGACGGAAATGAACAAAAAGCCATGTGAATACAATATATATTATAAAACGGAGCAAAATCGTTCAAATACAATGTTTATGGCTTTAAGAGGTCTCTCTCTCATCCTCGCATAGCTTAGCATAACTTCCTATATCTATATAGATCTCTCCATTTAGGCAGATGTCCTCAGTTTCATTTTGTAGATCCTCTGCATGCACCCCATAGAGAGTAGCATCTTGATGCTCGTCTGGCACCACCTCAGCGGCTTCTGACTGAGCATATTCTCCGATCTCCTCTATTGATGCCGTTGTGATTGGCACATGGTAGCCCTCATATGTCCGTGCACTACGAGGGGCTACCTTTATGACGTACCACCAGTTTGATGCAGACTTTGTAGGATGAAATATCACCTGCCAGAGCCACATAACTTACATGAGAGCTTCCAAGCACATAGCTTCTAAAATTGGATGTTAACTATTTACATACTTACTTGTTCACAATGCTCGGGTAGTATGAAAGTGTCTCTTAGGTCGGTCCATTTTTTAGTTGAATCCACCTCAAGGAAACCTCACTCTCCTCTACGCATAGTAGCATTGCGACCCTCTAGGATTATCTTGAACCATTGCACGTCGAACAAGTCGAAAAAAAATCCTCTATAATCGATCCTCAAAATTTCTTGTAGCGCACCGAAGTAAGTGAGTTCCGCCACCACAGGATCTACATCAGAGGACCGTCGTCAACTAGACTGATCAATTTTTTCCATGATTCCACAATCTCGAGTAAAACGCTTTTTGTCGATCCGTTCCACCCTAAAATGTCGACCTTTACACCATGCTGCTGTGTATGACTTATACTACAACCAACAAAGATTATGAGTGGCCGTTTAAACATCTAGAAAGTCGCTAGTCGTACATTGCAAACTTACCTTGGTCGCGCAACCCCAAGAGTACTCCCACTCCTCCTCAGTCACTTCTTCACCGCACTGTTGTGCACTTTTCAATTGGTTGTGCAACCATCTTAAGCTCATGAATGTTGGTAGGCTCTCCAGACCCGCCGGATAATGCATCGGCGGTCGTCTTCCCCGTCTCCACTCGATTCGTGCCCTTTGTTGCTCTTGCTTTGCATCCTCGTATTTTTTACATCACTGGATTGTGAAGCATGCAAAATCTGTTGATCTTAGTCTCTAGATCTTCCATCATCTTCTTCTCAACACCGAGATTGCACATGACAATCCCAGATATGCGCTCATAATCTATGGTTCGCCATAGCCTATCCCGGGCTTTATCGAATCCGTCTAGCCACTCTCCAATGTAAACTAGGGACTCTGATACCAGCCAACCTTCTGCCATGCTATCCTCTGAATGTGCCTTCTGATGCACATATCCCTTGAGCGTTTTCATGAACGTTCTAAAAAGAACATCCATTTGGAATGTACTGTGCCAGCTATTTCCACCTCATCAACTATGTGAACAAGAAGATGCACCTGAATGGTTAGCATGGTAGTAGGAAAGTTCAAACATGCACACAACCTCTGCAGCGTTTAGTTTGGTGAATGGTATGGAGTCTACAGTGATCTCCTTTTGTGAGATCCATTGCACCAACTTCGCAACTTTGTAGATTGTGTTACGAAAGTTAGGAGACAAACATCCCTCAATGGCCACCGGTAAAATAAACTGCAAAACACGTCTATCAATGATATTAAAGTCCACACATGAATTTGTTACACAATTCCCACTATGAACATACCTGACACATTTATGCGAGTCGTGTGACTTCAAACGGGTAAGCTTTCCTTCTTTAGTGAAACACGTTTTGAGCGAGTGCATTATGCCAGTGAGGGTCCACACAGATCAAATGGTCTCTTTTACTTTGCGTTCTTGGGCTCCTGTCAAAATCCATGGCGCTTTAGGGAGTTTTATGGATCCATCGGATATTGTCTACGGCCAATATTGATCCATACAATCCACATTTCTAAGGTCAACCCTGGATCCCAAAGTATCTTTCTTGCCGGTTAGATGGTCCCACAACAGATTACCCCCATTCTTGAATATGTGCATTGGATCAAGCAAGTGATTGATCATGAGTCTGGGCCAATATGGTAACTCGTACCATAGAGAGAGTCTCTTCATCCCTGGGGCAAACCGTCATCACACATCTAATTCTGCTCTAACTATGCTTGTGCAGACATCCTCGGTGGCTCTCTTTCCAAAAAGCCATCACGTAACACACGATTCTCTGGAAGATACACTTGATGACCTTCGTAGATTTTCTTCTTTAATGAGGGCGCCCAATGTGCATTAAGTCTAGGTCCACATGTGACACGTGCTTTGTATCCGCTTGCTTTAAGCCCTACATGTATACACATGACAATAGATAAGCTTGAGAAAAACCAAGATTTACAGTGTTTGAGTTTGAGTGTAAATCACCTGAGCATTCTGTTAGTCTGGGATAGTCATGCATGGTCCACATTAGAATGCCTCTGATCAAAGCATTCCATCAACCTGTGTGTCAGCTCACATCCACCACTTCTATGCCAATCTACAATTGTTGCAGCTCTTCCAATAGTGGACGAAGATACACATCCATATTCTTCACTTTATACCGCCTCGGCACAATCAAGCTTAGCCACAAGTGCCCCTTCTTGGTAGTCAACCACAGGGGAATGTTGTAGTTGACGATGACAATGGGCCATACACTGTAAGATGTTGATCTCTCACCAAATGGATTTATGCCATCCATAGCCAGGCCTATGTGCAAATTTCGAGCTTCTCTTGCAAAATCCGTCCATGTATCATCTATATGTTTCCAAGCTGCGCAATCTGCAGGAATCTGTAGCACACCATTCGAAGATCTATTATCCTCGTGCCATGATGCTAAGTCGGCCATGGACTTACATTCAAAGAAATGCTTGATGCAAGGAAGCAGAGAAAAATGTCGCAAAACCTTTTGTGGAATTTTTGGTTCATGGAGATCTACTCGATATCTCTCGGAATAACATTTCAGACACTTCTCCATGTCTATGTATTCCCTTCTGAAAAGAATGCAGTGGTTGGGACAAGCGTGAATCGAACTGTAATCCATCCCCAAGTTTTGCAAGATCTTTCTTGCTTCCTCTTTGGAATCTGGAATCACATTATCAGTTGGCAGTATGTGCTCTTTGAGCAATCTACACAGCGAAAAAAATGCGGTACACTTGTGTAAGTAATCTATCAGATCATTATACATATAGATTTTTTTATTGAAGTAAACACATTGTAATAGATCACCTGAAAAGCACTGTGACGCTAGTGTCACTCCATCCAAACTTTGCCTGCATGCTGAGAAGAACCACGAGCGCCTTCAATCTAAACACACATGCTCCATCACACAATGGCGTATCGGCTTCACTTTTCACATCATCATAGATAAGCCTTTCTGAATCCATGATCGTCTCGATCATTTCATCGATCTCAGACATTGCCTCTTTTGGGAGTGTGGTTTGCATGATCATCCTCCGACCTGTTAGAGGCTACATCTTGTGGCCTCATGTATGCTGCTTGACCAAAACGCCGTCTATTGGGTTGCAAGATTACTGCCTGTTGCCCAGCGTCAGAGTCCGACGAGTTATAATTGACAACAACTCGATCTATAATAGATGGATCAAACTCGCCAAATTCGTGAACATGCTGCAAAGAAACGTGTCTTGCCCGTCGCACAGCATGCTTGCATTGATTACAAGGACATAAGATCTTTGTTGAGAGATAGGTGTTTCGGTTGGACGGCCCCACATCCTCGTCACTACTCATAATGAATGTAGAAATATCTAACCTGGACATAAATTTAATCTTCTATTGGTATCCTCCGTCTCTCTCTCTCTCTCTCTCTCTCTCTCTCTCTCTCTCTCTCTCTTTGTTTACACTGTAAACTACCTCACATTCTCTAGTCATGTTCGATCCTCGCACACCTCGGTTTAGAGGTGCACGGAGATCAGAACCACTGGGTTATAATCTCGTTTTTATTGGTCAATGCCTATATTTGTGGGTACGAGAAATCTACACCCCCACATCTACATGATAGTTCATGTAGTGACAAAACCCCTTTTCCTCTTCTCTTGCTGTAGCAAGAGAATTCATAGCATCTTAACATCTCTTCACAACAGATCTTTATTCGAGAGATTACTTAGCACATTACATGTTGGTCTCCAATTTGAGTATCATGCCGTTGAAAGCTTTCCAACTTAAGGTCTCATCCGTAGTGAGGAAGAGAGGGATCATTGTTCGCCTAACTGTAATTTTTTATCCATAATCCCGAAGGTAGACTTTAATATATATACTAAATCCAAAATCTATTCTTAAATCTAACCTAATTGAACATATGGTGATTCTGAGGTAATTGAACATGGTTAGTGGGTGAGTTAATAGGTGTCAGATTCTAATGGGAATATACATATTGTTGTGTAACTAGTGTTTGCTCTTTGGGCAAAGCTTTCATTGGCATGCTCAAAATCTAACTTAAATCTAATTTAATTTAAGCTAATCTTAAATCGAACATAAATCTAGATCTAATTTAATTTTAAACTCAACATAAACCTAAAGCTAATCTAATCTTAAATTTAACCTAAACCTAAATGTAATCTAACTTAAATCTATATCTAATTTAATCTTAAATCTTGTTTTGATCTTAAATCTAAATCTTATCTAATTTTAAACTCAATATAAACCTAAATCAAATCCAATCTTAAATCCTAAACCTAAATGTAATCTAACCTAGCTAATTTTAAATCTTGGCCTAATTTTAAATTTAACCGAATCTTAAACTCAACATAAACATAAATCTAAATGTAATCTAACCTAATCTAAAATTTAATTTAAATCTTAACTTAATTTTAAATTTATCATAAATTTTAAATGTAATCTAACTTGATCTTAGATCTTAATCTAACCTAATTTTAATTAAATGTAATTTTAAATTTAACTTAAATCTAAATCTTAATGTAACATTTTATTTCATATTTTCTCTACTTTTTTTAATCTATATCTCTCTCTCTCTCTCTTTGTTTTCTCCCCTTGCCTCTCTCTTTTCGTCTTCTCTCCCTATGTCTCTATTTGGTTTTTGTTTCTCTCTCTCTCTCTCTCTCTCTCTCTCTCTCTCTCTCTCTCTCTCTTTTCCTCTTTCTCTTTGTTTTCTCTTTTCTCTCTCTCTCTCTCTCTCTGTGCTTTATATATATATATATATATATATATATATATATATATATATATATCATTCTCTCTCTTTACTTTATCTCTCTCTCTCTCTCTCTCTCTCTCTCTCTCTCTCTCTCAGACACAATGTGTGTGTGTGTGTGTGTGTGTGTGTGTGTGTGAGAGAGAGAGAGAGAGAGAGAGAGAGAGAGAGAGGGGAAGGCAACATGAGAGAGAGGAGAGGGAAGGAGCATATCTGGCTCTCCTTCCTCTCCTCGTGTGTGTGCGTGGGGAAGAAAGAGAGAGAGAGAGAGAGAGAGAGAGAGAGAGGGAGAGGGAGAGCGCGGTTTTACCTCTTTTGCTTATTTTTTATCCTGTCGGCGTCACTATGAGCGTCGCTATGCAACAAAGAACATAGCGATGCCGTGGATTTTCACTTTGAACGTCACACTGCGAGCGCCGCTAATGTGAGCTACTTCTTGTAGTGTAACTCTACTTAGTAGTGTGTGAATCTCCTCTTGGGGGGTGTATTCCCGGAGCAGTCACTTATCAAAAGATCCCTATATCACGTGCGATCAAGTGGTAATTAATAATACCCCAATATACATACTATACTTACACTATGAGCCTATTTAAAAAACCCCTACCCTCCTCTGTATGTATACATTTTTATACATTTTGATTTTTTAATAATCCTCTGTGATTAACCCACGTGATATCATACACATTCTAAAAAGTGACCGTCCCGGAGGTGCATTGCTGAAAACTCTTCTATGATATTTTTAAAACCCCTTTTTTAACATGCTTGAATGAATAATGGCCTCTTATTTTTCCAAAATGGAATATAGAAGGCCTTTTTGTTAATGTATCCCTCTTGATTTGCTTAGGATATTGTTTGCATTATAAAACCCCTCTTGTTGAATTCTTGAATTCTAACACTCGGCAAGGTGGAACTTGGACATAGGAACCAACTTTTAAGTTAAGGGTCTCATTCATCCATTGCACATGGACATAAATAAAGTATCAAATTTCTTGTGCATGTGCATTGGCATGCGCATAGTTGTTGAATTGTGTTGTCTTTAGCTAATAAAACAAGGAAACACTGAATCTTGTTTGTCCATGAGAAGGAAGAGAAAGCAAAGATGAAGTTGACTATTCAAACTAGGTTGCATACATAGAAGAAGTCTCTCTCTCTCTCTCTAAAGTTCATCACCGACATCCCCACATGAGTTACTAAAGTTAAGTGACTTTCAAACACTAGCTAGTAAGTGCTAGCAACTCAATCTCAATACAAATTCTTCCATTGACTATGCCCAAATAATTGAAACATCCTTGCCACAAAGTAGACTTTGTAGGACCAAAGAAGTCATTACTTGAACAATAACTTTCAAAGGTATAAAATGCGGTGAGGCACATTTTGGATTGTTATCTATAATTTGTAAAATCAGTAAGCTTTTCATAAAAATTGGGTCATAGGCAATTTTACAAGCCACGAGGCATATTTTGGCCAAGGGGAGGCAAATGTGAAGCTAATTACAAGAAAAACAGAATGCACACCAAATTGAGTGGGAGGATGTGGAACAATAATGGCTTGCCTACTATTATTGTGGGTGTATGAGAGGAAGAGGCACTCTTGTCAGAAATTGTTGGGCTGCATTGTGTAGGAGCAAACCCAACTCTAGAATTAGCAATATCATACTCTATTAGGAAGTTCTGTTGCTGGAAATTCCCGAAAAAGTTCTTTGCACCAGACTCTAAGGGCCCACTATTTGTCATGGCCAGACAGTAGTACTTGTTGGTGGTATCAGAGCCATACAAGTGAAAGAGATGCTCTGTGCTTAGCTCCATTGCCGCCGCCCCCTCAAAATGCAGCATCACTGTCGGCGCTGCTGGCGCTTCCCTCTGCTTTGACAGCGGCACCTCATAGCATAATGCTGTGTTATTGTCCTCCAACTCCACCTTCTTCAGGGATGCATCCACATGGCTATCAAATGCTTTTACAATCTCTATGTACGCCTCATCGACAAATGTTGTCAATGTAGTGCCGGAGTCAATAATCGTCCCCCCTGTTCCTGTCAGTGTATCCAGCTCCAAAGCG
This sequence comes from Adiantum capillus-veneris, assembly GCF_014529385.1. Taxonomy (NCBI): domain Eukaryota; kingdom Viridiplantae; phylum Streptophyta; class Polypodiopsida; order Polypodiales; family Pteridaceae; genus Adiantum; species Adiantum capillus-veneris. Next base: position 9,858 of record NW_028221910.1, read on the forward strand.
GCCAAAGGAATATCAAGAAGCTCCCCATTGATGCTGATGCCGGTGAGGCCAAGGTAGTAGAAGTGGGAGAGGAAGGAAGAGTAGCTGTTTTGCAGCATTGGAGTGTATTGCAAGGATGGGTTGGATGTGCTCGCATTGCCTCGACCAAATGTGAGGTAGCCGGTGACATCGACATTGTTCTCGCGGTTGGGGAGACAATAGGAAAACACGTCAACATTGAGCTGTGAGATGACAGAGTAAGGGCCCTTGTCAAGGCCCATGAGACCTGATGCATTGAAGTGTGTCTCTATGCCAACATTGTCGACGCCGCATCCAAATACGAAGTTCAACAATTGAAAGGAAGATGGTGCACCTTGATCCTTGGAAGTGGCATTTTCTGTGGTGAAGGAGAGTGTGTCTGCTGCAAGGATGCCAGAGCTGTTGCTGTTGTCTCCATAGGTGACTTTATACTCGCAAGCACCCGAGTCGGTGCAGCCGAATGCTATTCCACCGTCTGTGTCGGAGCACGCTGCTGAGCGACACATCACATTTGTGTAGCTAGATGATTTTGCGGGCTCGAAAATGGGATAAGCACTTGCCTGTGGTCCACAGTTTACGCAGGGCTTGCATTGAATCCACATAAGCTGGCTGCCGGAGTCGATAATAACCGCAAGGGGCTCCGACGGCGAGCCGATGTGGAGCTCGGCGAAATACTGGCCGAAAGGCTCCGATAATGTCACCAACTTGCCCCGCAACGCTGGCACAATGGCAGGGCTGGCCGATGGCGAGAAGTCGATCATGGTGGGCGCAGGAGCGAGATCGTCGAGGATGCGGCGGGCGCTGATCTGTCTATGGAATAGTACATAATCACGGTGGTGATCGTGGGTTCTGTGTATGCTCTTATGGTGGACAGGGAAGGTGAGGCTTGGGGGCCGGAAGCGTGGTTGTAGAACTGTAGTGTTGTGAGCTGTAATGGAGGGGGTGCAGACGAAAAATCGGGCTAATAAGCATGAAATGCAGTACAGATGCAGGAACTGGCCGCCATGGATAGGCAACAGAAACATTGCCGCCCCCTCTGATCTCTCTCTCTCTCTCTCTCTCTCTCTCAACCAGTAGAGCTCTTACCCAGAGACGGATAAGCAACTTGCTAAAGTAGTAAAATAAGCGCGTCGTAGATGGTGAGGAAGAACGTCAAACTGCGGGGAGGGAGGTGATATCATCATCTGATGGACGAGTAGATGGTTTGAACTTTGAAGTTTGGGAGTCAAAGATTACAGTCGCGACGTGGGCCATCCAGCAAAAACCGATGCAAAAAGCAAATTCTCCCATATTACCCGAACTATTGTAAACCATATACTTGCAATATAGCATAGTAGGTGATACCCATGTTTGAAAATAAAATGGGCAGCAGAATCTAAAGAGATCCTCCCCCCCTCTCTCTCTCTCTCTCTCTCTCTTTCTCTCTCTCTCTCTCTCTCCCTCCCCCCTCCCCCCCATAAACACAAAAACAGAATGGCCAGTCTGGCAGTCCACGCCAATCTAAAATAAGAAAACATGAGTTGGAGATGGAGCGCGATGGGAGCGGGAGCGGGAGCAGGGCAGTTGGGTAGCGAAACTAGCAACAGCACCAAACGGCGAAGGTAGACGGGGGCACCAAGGAGCAGGAAGAAGATAGAAACGAGCAGTAGGACTAGTGTACGAGGAGCCGAGGACGTTTTTTTTTTTTTGTATGCAAGGAATGTGTGGCTATAAGCAGCCTTCGAAGAGGGCGTCAATGGTCATGCGAACTGGGGAAACGTCAATCTCTTGTCTCGAGCACCCGTTTCCGGTTTTACAGTTCCTCTTTGATACTTAAGAGTTGTAGCAAAAGGATCTCGTGAGATTCCATGGATTAAAATAGGAGTAGAGCCAGTAGTAGTAGCCAATCGTAGTAGCCAGTAGGCAATATAGTTTATGCGTATTAGGGTGGTTCACAAATGTCTGCAGACTTTGGGAATTGTGATTCCCAAAGTTAAATTGAGACCTCTTGCACATTTATTGTGTGCTACTAAGCCACCTCATTGGTCGCATGGGTACATATTTGCCCAAACTAACAGAAGCATTGTTGGTAAAACAAGAACAAGGGGCACCTCTATAGCTCAATGTCTCCCGATAGTGCTCAATACACAAAATCAACACCACAAACCATCTCAAATAATCTCCCACAAAACCACAACTCAAAGGCAAGTGATCCTTTGGGATTTACAAGCACACGCTTACCCAAAAGACCACCATGGAAACTAGAAAGCAGATGTCCTGACATGGAATTTTAGCACACATCGACCAATGCACTTGAGGAAAAGAGATTCCCACTTTAAAGGTGCCTTGGGAGTAGTTGTTCTCACGGAAAACCTTTAGGCTTGGATTAGGTTTTTTCGAATGGTTGATAGCTTAGAATATGTCAAATTTTGAGGAAGTTTTCAAGCATAAAAAATAGAAAAACCAGTGTCGGTGGACATTTTTGACTATCTTTTGGATGATGTGATAAGAGGTAGGGTAAGTAGGAATCAAGGAAGGTTTTCGAACTAAGGCTCACCCTCTGAATTGGTGTCACTAAAGTTGCTTTTGCAAATGTTTTTAGAGTTTTCAGGTATGAGACTCATAAGGTGAGTTCAAAGCTTCAAAATAGCATTTTTGGTCATCACTAATTTTGAAAAGGCTATAGCAACTTACGGGTAAGTCAAAAATAAACTTTCAAGAAAAATTTCAAAGTTTGGCAAAAATCATCTTATTATCTCTTGAGTGATAGGTGCATGCAAACATGAGTTTTATTAGCTAAAAGTGTTTACATTAGCCTGTATAAAATCTGACTGCCATCAAACTCCCAAAAGAAGTGTAGATTCTATCATGTAGATAATAAGTGATTTTTTCTCTCAAGCCTAAAACTAAAGTGATATCTTGGGTGTTATAATACTTTTGTGAAGGCACAAGTGATTTCAATTTCATTTGGAGGTAAAATTGGGCTGAAATAACTTTCACTCTGAACAAATAGACAACTGAAGGTAAGAACACTTGAAACTGAATAAGACTTGACAAAACTTCTACATAGGTCTTTAGACACCTTGTTACAACAGTGGAAGTTAAAAAATGGGAAAAAGTTGCAAAAATCACCACCTAGATAATAAGCATGCTTAATATTTGGGAGGTAAAAAAGGAAATTTTTTTGACCATTTCTCAACTCCACAAGAATCAGCATAGTCTAAGCAGGCCCTGATTCAAGTTTGGAACATTTGCTCAAAAATCTTAGAAATTGGACGACAAATACTAAATTTGGCTTACAAACTCCAAAACTGAACCAAACCGCGTGCCTAAGATAAAACTCTTACAAAATTTGACCATTTTCAATTTTTACTTCACAGAGTGATCTTTCCACAAGTTTTTGTAAGAAACTAGGCAACTAGGCTCTACTAGATCCTCCTCCCAACCTCCCTTTATAGGTGGGCTCCTAGCCCCTTGCCCTAGACGGATCCCCTGTCCACACGTACTGCCTAGCCCGGCCCTTGGCTGTAGTCCTTGCCTAGCCTAGTTCTTAGGGTACAGGACCCGTGTCCTGACATTACTCCCCCCTTAAAGAAGATTTTTCGTCCTCGAAAACACAAGTAGTAATATCTTCTCAAGAATACTGATGTTCTCGTTATTGACGTCCCATAAGTGAGCCAGTTGTCTGTATGATCGATAATTGGTGCAGTGAGGAGGGTCAATGAAACCAAGAGGAATATCTTGATTTTCAACATTGTTGTCCGTTTGCAACCACTTGGGTCTAAATGGTAACTCCATATATAACTCACTTGAGTGCTGTAAAGGAGTATCCACAACTAAGAGTCACTCGGGTTTAAATGGTAACTCCATTTATAACTCACTTGAGTACTGTAAAGGAGTAACCACAACTAAGAGTTGTCCATAGGCATAACCAGTTTTCAGATCTTCTGAAGGTACTGGAATAATGCAAGGAAACCTTGGCGTAACTTTCCATGCAATTGTGAGCCAGATTTCCTACTCGCCTGAGTATCTTGAAAAGTCCGTTACATGTTCATCCCTAATGAAGGTTACATGCCAACGTACTCTGTCAGCATGCTTGGTAAGCCCTTGACGTATGAAAGTATTGACACAATCTCCAACCCCACCACAAGAGGTGTTCAAAGTCGAAAATCGTACTTAAGCAAATTCTAGAATAGGGAGAAAATCATCTAACTAGAAATGCGTTGTGCTAACGTATGCTCTTAGCAGATCCTTTAGCACAAGATTACTCTTTGTAATGTTTGTAATCTGCCTATCCCCTTGGATAACTAACAATACTGAGGTGTGTTTTCCTCACGGTTTACAGACAGTCGTCCCAGATGACAAGTAAACGGGAAATCACAGTAGTGTTTAACATTGGTGAAGAATCACAGTAGTGTTTAACATTGGTGAAGAATCAACAATGTTCGAAATAACCATCGTGGTTAACTTGAAAAAAATCCAGAAACGCCCAAACTGAGCCATGACCTCTGTTGGTGATTAGTGGATTTAAAAGTAATCTCATAGAGATAGTGCACATAGAGTGCAAAATGCTTCATAAGCAACAACCTGTGGAATATGCATGCCGTTCCAAATCAGCCCTTGCTAAACACTAGGGCCCATAACACCTAGTGTGCATGCATTTAGCAAAAACTAACCGAACCTGTATATCCATAATGATGCTTGCCAATACTTATGGCAAATGTGATGCGCCTAGCACGTAATAAAAGGAATGTAAATAGTTCTGAAAAGAAACTAAATACTTTTAGTTTGCAATCTTTTGCAAGCCTTGCTGAAACATCTGAATCACAATAAAAGGTTAAACATTGATCACTTCTAGATACAGACAATGAAAATTTTTCATTAACAGCTTATAGCCTTGCTATATGTATAAACAACCATCTGTAATGTTTTTTAGCAGTACTTGTATCTTAACAAGTCATTCTAAGTATCCGACAATTTCTGGCCATGAAATTGCTCCTGATATGTCGTGCTAAAAATGGTCTAGAAAACAGATGTGACCAGCACCTAGGGACTTTGTCGTGACACATAATTGACATAATGGCGCCAGTGGCAGTCCAGAGACTCATATTCTCCACATGTGGAATATGTCTCATATAAGGATGTGTGAAAAGGAACATCCTTCAAGTACAAGACATACTTGTGTGTGGAGGTAACTACAGACACTCTACGATGGGAGTGAGAGGGACCCTCATTCATTGCTCCACACGGGCTAAACTGAACTCCTTGAGTTCCTAGACCACATTCAAGCGTATTTATACGTCTTGAAAAACCAAGTAAAGCATACTAAAAATGGAATAACACCAAATCAATAGATGAGTACCTGGAGATTTGAATGTAATGTTCACTTACCCGTATTCAAATGGAGAGGAGCACGTCCTCTACCTGAAAAACAAACAGTATTGCACTGGGAACCTTGTTTGTTGCCTTTGCAACCTAAGCCCATGAATTAGAATCTACGTAGTCAAATCCCTTGATTAGACTTCTTTGTAGAAACTTCTCAACTAGGAGATAACGGTAACCATCATAGTTAACCGTGTACAGATTGAGTGGAATCAACTTAAAAAGTGTGTTTGTCTGCTACCGCGTGGTAGATTGCGGAATTCTTTTTTTGAAAGTAGAACTGGGAGAGATCAACTGTGATCCTCAATGCAGATCAAACTGTGATCCGTAATGCCTATGGGGTGATGTAGCAATTACTCGCTAGGTCATACCCCAAAAACCGTATGTCCATAGATGCTTTGTAGTGCTATAGAGAGAGCAGGAGACGCACACGAGTGAACTACCGATCCCTTACAACCGTGTTGTCACCCCTGATTGCTGCGTCTATACTCCGTGGTAGAGATCAGCCTGTGTGAGGTTAAGATTATCAGAAAACGCACATGAGCGTTTGCATTGAAAACATGTAGTGAAAAAAAATGACACCCTAAACATCCGTAATGATATCTGTAATGACAAGATGCTTGCTTGTCAATTAACGTCAATGTGTACACCACTGGGTAGAGCTGTTCGATCTTGAGAACAATCATCCAAGGAATACCAACAAGTGGATCTTATCCTAGATTTAGCAATGGCCCGTAGCCAGCGAGCGTGGTTCATAGCCCATATGGCAATGAGTGTTCAATCGATAAAGCGAGGAAATAAATGTGAATGGAACCTTGCCTAATTTGTAGCTGATAATTGTAGAGCATCATGGCTCAGGAGAAAACATGAAACAAACTTTGTAGAAAATTTTCATGCTGTACCTTAGAAAAAGAGGTGAAGAACGAACAGAAGAGCATGCTGGGCTGAGGGACTTTCCTTAAATGTCTAGTTTGTGTGTGCCTAGAACTTGTGCTCTTAGACATCTTATGCCTGAATGGAAGCTTATCCTATAAGCATGCAACTATCTGACTGTATGATGCTTGCATCGCAAGAGGGAACACAAGTCAGATCTTGACTGTCTACCGTGTATGGGTTGTGAATCCAGTAGAAGTTTTTAGGTTGTTTTGTGTGCCTGGATAGCAACCTGAAAATTATGGGAAACAATGCATAACTAATAGTGTCCTTGACAGAGTGATTTGTGAGAGCGTACTGTATACTATCTGGGTAGCATGCCTTGCATACAAAAATGAAAGCCCGTGGCTACCGTGATAACCGTTGAAGTCAACACCCTAAGTGCCTTGCACCGGTTAGACTGGTAAGGATTCGATGAGATGATATCCTGAATAATGTAGGTGCCCCAAACTTGGTTGCCAACTGCTCTTGTCACCGAGGTAATCGGAGTATGAAGTAAAAGCCTTATGTCATGTAAAATGGGCCAAGCATTTGGTTTTTCATAATACTGTCCAAAGTAAATGCAAAGCGTGAGTTGTAGGACACGTGTATCATATACACCCTAATTCAGTGATCTTGCATGCATCTCATAATGTTTTCTGCAGATCATATAAGCCGAGATGATGTGACTAGTCGTACCAAAAATGACTGTGGCATAAAAAAATTGGGGTTTAACAGTACCCAATTCAAAAAAAACGTACAATACGCTGAAAATTCCATATTGAAGTATGAGAAAATGGCTACGCATAACATATTCAAAAAGGCATATAACTACTGTGCCGTGCGCCAAAACTGGAGTTTATGACAAAGCACAAACTCATGCATCATGCTGAAGTTTTTCGACATGTGGGCACTGCTTTTTTTGATGTGTTCCTAAGGAAATAAAGCATAATTTTTGACTTTTTGCACGTTGAAATTCGGATGGTGATAGGCGCTTCTTGACAATGTTGGTTGTGCCCCGATGTGTTCCAACAACCGAAGCATTGTGGTCATGTTGGACCTCTTTGGTCATAACTGGTAAATTGGCAATCCCCTGGGTTGCTGGCAAGTGGAGAGCTGATTCTGGTAGCATTCTGTAAATTAGTTGTGTAAGATTTTCTACTTGTGTAACCAAGATTTGAACCCTGACAACGAGCTTGCGAAATCAGGCATCAAAAGTTTTCCAGTCCTGTCGAGTGACAAACTCCCTGGCATTCGGCAATTGACTGTCATCCTCTAGAATATCCAACATGGTATGTGGAGGAGGGGTTGACAAACGAGGAGACAGAGATTGATCACCTGGGTTTGCACCATCCATCCCTGTTGCCACGAGGGTACTCTCCGTGAAAGTATCCGGCCCCATGACATCCACAGGTGGAGACCATTCAATATATTCAAAGTCAAACATGTGTTGATCATCAAGTTCCGCACTCATGGCGAATCTGTGTTGTGCGAACAAAAGAGAAAACAGTACCTTGGAATGCAACAAAAAATCGTAACCTTATCGAACGCAAAGGTAGTTAGACGTGCTAACCTCGCCGACAGTCGTAAAGAAGGTGAATTTCCAATCCTGGTAGAATTGGCAAAGAGGTGAAATCACCGAGGAACGTCAGCACTAGCTCGTAGTAGCAGGTTGCAATAATTAGCTGGGTAATTATGTCTTCAACTGAACTGAACGTCTAAGTTGAAATCGGATTGTAAATCCCAAGCCACCACGAAATCAACACTTGATTTGCAGCCGAAGATGCCCTTGCAAACACCGATGTATGCTTCGTATGCTTCGGCGAAGTTATGGTTATCGTGTATGGTCGACTCGGATGGTGCTTTGAATGACTCTTGAAGTCGCTACTAAAAAACAGTAGGTGTTGTAATTTCTGCAGTCGGACCTTGGGAAGGTCGTAGTGAAATTTTCTTGTTCGAATTGCTTGGCTTGCTTCACCGGAGGCTTGCCGGCACTTGTTTATGCCGCCCGGTTGGTGGGAAGAGCCTTCTCCTTATGGCCAAACTTCAAATCAAATGGCCCAAGGTCGTTTTAATGTGAACTCTCAAGCCCCCAAAGCGCAAGCAGTGAGAAGCAATTGACGAAGATGATGATGATGATGGTGTGGCTCGCACAGACCGGCTATGGCCGCGAGGAGTTGGCTCAAGCCCTGTCTCCGGAGGGCGCTCCTTCCTAGCCCAAGAGAGCGTCAAGACATGCACCCCACACACACCTCCAAAACGGGAAGCTTTCCCCATTTAGGCAAGATCTCCGGCTATTTTGGGAAAAAGCCTTATAAGGCTACGGTTCTCACCTAAAGGCCCTGTTTTTAGGAGACAAAGGTGACCACTCCTAGAAAGAGGGTGGAAGAGAGTCCCAAGCTCTGATACTAGTGTAAGAAACTAAGCAACTAGGCTCTATTGGAACCTCCTCCCAACCTCCCTTTATAGGTGGGCTCCTAGCCCCTGGCCCTAGACGGATCCCCTATCCACACTGCCTAGCCCGGCCCTTGGCCGTAGTCCTTGCCTAGCCTAGTTCTTAGGGTACAGGACCCGTGTCCTAACAGTTTTAGTATTTATTCACACCCTAGTTTCAAGTTTTAGCCAAATTTGACATTTCCTTGTTAATTCTCTGAAGTCTTGCGGTTTTTTTTTTCAATTTTGGGTTTGACCAAGCCTTTTAGTGATCCAAATGTGCTCAAAATCAAAGGGAGTAGTTAACTCAAGTTGTTCTACCACCTTGCAAGTCCAATTTGTTAGTATTAGCCTCAAAAACCCCTTGTCTATCTTCGGCGTGCCCAATTTTTATGGTTTTCTCAGTGCACCTCAAATCAGATGCTTAGGTGATGCCCTTATTGATCACTAGCTTGTCTCAAGGACCCTCTACCTAGTCCGTCCTACTAACTAAAGCTCTCGAGGTCCTTATTGAGTATCCCTACTCTCGAGAATCTCTCGGTCGTAATAAAGTAAGAAAATGTGTTATGCTAGCCAAAACTAGAGGAAGTTATCGAAATTTAAGGGAATGCTTTGGGTTTTTCTCTAGTCTAGGTTGCCTCGTCCCGGTTGGGTGCCCCAATTGACCATCAACCATTAACTCAAGTGGTCTTCATTTGGGCACACACACTCAATCTTTGCCCTTTTTTTTTTTTGGCAATTAGGCATATCCAATGATTGGAATTTCCTACTATTCACATCAATTACATGATTGTACATTTACATATCATAATTTTTTTCAATTTCTATGCATGCATACACTCAAGATTAGGTGCACACACACTTGAATTTTATGGAAGTGTTTTTCCTCTTTGGTGCATTACACACACAATGATCTTCACGCACACATATGAATTCTCAAGAGAATGTAGCTGGTAGATTTGTGCCACCTTAGCCGCTGTAATAATTACCTTTGCTCTATTGATGCCAACTTAGTTCATGTTAGAAATTCATGCAGCTCAAAATGTTGGCTGTTGATTTGTCGTCACCTGATCTCTTGAGTTCTCTGCCAACCACCAAGGCATGCCATCTCAGGAATCACAAATTAACGATCAAAAAGTCCTACAATCAACACTTGCTCACCCGCCTTCCCAAATTGTGATGGTAAAAAATATTCCCTAGTAGATATGTGCTCACACCATGGCTCCTAGTCTCTACCGGTCACAATCAGCACACTTCATGAGATGCCATCTTGGACACGAAGCTAATCAAGAACTTTTTTTGCTTCCCTAAAGACATCTTATTTGGCATATGTATTGACCAAAGCACCGTTACTTTCTGCGATAGCCTATGAAGCAGCGATTCATTTGTGAATTCTCTCACCCATGTCAATGTCTTGCACAATAGCACATGCCTTCAAGGCACAATCACATTTTTGACTTTTTCTTACTTGATTCAACCCATTCGGTTGCATTTTGTTTCTTTGTACATGCAATTATTATGTGGACAAGCCATCCACTTCCATGGTTGTCCATTAAAACCCTCCTTTACATTATTGAACATGGTCAAACTACCATCATGGACATTCCATGAGTACACTACATTAGCATTCCTAGATATGCCAGGATCCATTTAAGCCAGTGCTTATGAGCTTAAAAAACAAGGGTTGATGGAGCGGAGGTAAGTCAAGTGATCATAATAGTTGCTACATTTGGAATGTCAAGAGATAGAGAAGGAGAGATCTTGAGCTCTTGCAAGCACCCACACACACAAAGATGGAGGCATAGTATTCAGCATGTGCTGCACCACAGATAGCCTCTCGGGCTCATCTGCATTCCTACTATTAGTTGCATAATTGTTTGATGCCTCCTGTCTGGACAGTCACGTTCAAAGTGACCATGTCTTCCACAACCCCAACATATTACATTTTTGTGTTGACTTGCATTATTGCGTTATGCATTTTCACAACCTCTTGGACTCCCCCTGCCTCAAAAGTTTCCTCGACCACCTCCTGTGTTTTGACCATGATTGTTTGCTGTTGTGCTTGGTGGTTTCCTCTTCCACGACCATACTCTTCCTCAAGTTCCTTCTTTCCACAATCAATAAGGACACTAAATCTGTAAACAAGGGAATGTTCTCTCGAAGATGCATGCCAATTTTAAACTATTTGTACTCAGGACCCAAACCTCATGGACAAACTTCTACTTTATCATCATCAACAATTGTAACACCAATCAATGCAAGTGACTCACATATGTTCTTTATTTTCAATGAACAGTAATTGATGGACATGCTTTTCTTCTGAACATTATTCAGCTCAGTCTTCAACTGCAGCTTCCTTGCCTTTGTGTTGGTCACATCCAATGACAACAAAGTGTCCCAAGCGTCCTTAGGAGATTGAGTATCGTGTATATTCCCAATCATAGTGTCATGCACATTGATAGAAAGACAATACATGATCTTTTGAGCTCCCTGACTCTAACCTTTAAGTGTCTTAATTTGTGCAACACTCGCACCTTCCTCTGGTAGTAGTGTTTCTACCTCATGCTCTCCATCAATGTAGTCCAAATAATCGTTGCCCATAAGGAAATTGGTGATTCTGAACTTCCACGCATGGAAGTTGTTCTTGTCCATCTTCTCACTGACAACCTAGTTAAGCCCATCATTGTTGGACGACATGTTTCCAACCCTTCACACAGTCTTCTAATAGTGTGCTAAAAATAGTTGGTTACCACTTGTAACCACAATCTGTGTACATAAACCTATTTCACTGTACTAAACAATGTATATGCACACTGCAGCCAAACCAAATCTTTTTGCACACCTATATGCAGATATGCAGAATCCTGAACCTTAGCATTTTTGCACATGAATGCACTTTACCTCCAAAATGGGGGTCAAAACGCGCCCGTAATGGAAATCTGGATGCACAGTCTAAGTCTAAATCTAGATACACAATTGGTATCAGAGCAGGTTGTGTCCTCTCGGGTTTAGTCGCCAGCAGCTCCAACACACGCTTGCTCACTTTCTCCGATTTCAGTGCGCTTTGGCCAACATTCGCAAGTTGACAAAAATTTTGAGCGAGCTCATAGAGCCCAGTTTGCTTAGATTTTTTATTCGGGCTATCTCGTCATTTTGTGCAAAATTTTTGTCAGTGTAATTTTTAGCATAACAGGTCCCTTATAGTCTTCTATGGTAATTTGTGCTATATAGCACGTGTTGTTCTCGCTTTGTTTCTCCTCTTTTTGGGAAGTTTTCACATCAGATGTAGCATTTACCATGACTGACAGCAACACAAATGTGTTCAAGATGTTTACTGCTAAGGACAGATTGGATGGGGACAATTACCCTATGTGGGCTTACATGATGCAACATATTCTTGTGTCAAAGGGCGTCTGGAATATTGTGCAGGGCATTGATGTACGTCCTAGTTTTGAGGATATAGGCGATGTTGAAGATGTTGCAGGTCTTGCTGCAAGGATTGTTGTTGTTAGAGTTGTTTTGCCTACGATAGAACAAGCTCATTGGGATGTAAAGGATGCACAGGCTCATGCGTTTATTGCATTGTCTATGATGCGCACCATTACTCCTCACATTCGTTCAGCGAAATCTACAAAACAGTCTTGGGATATTCTAGCAGGTCTTTATGAAAGCCGCAATGAAGCTAAGATTACCTTGTTACGTAAAGAGCTGGAATTAAAGATTATGCATGAGGAAGATGATATGGACACTTTCCTTGATGGTGTTAATGATATCAATGAGAAACTTATTTTTGCAGGTGAAGTCATTTTAAATAGTTCCCTTGTGCAAACTGTCCTTGATGCCTTGCCAGATTCTTACCCGACTTTTGCTAGTACTTGGAGACTTATGACCCAAGGAAATCTTGAAGTTGTAAAGTTTGATGCATTATGCACATTGCTGTTGCAAGAGTCACTTTCCAGAAAAGCAGGGCTAGACAACGTGCAGTTGAATAGGCTTTTATTGCTGCTCAAAGAAAGGGTAGTAACAGCAATGCAACCAATTCTTATGGTTCTTCTGCGAATGGAAAATCACATGTTCCTAATGCTTCTGTTGGCAGCAATTCGTATGGAAATTTTGGTGATAAGGGAAAAAAGAAGATGTTTTGCCATTATTGTAAAGCTAATGATCACTTGATCAAGCAATGTCCTAAGTTGAAGGCCAAAGAGGCTAAGAAGAAAGAGGGTGATTCCACTGCAAATGCCGGATCCACTACAAATGCAGCTATTGTTGAGTCTTCTGTGAAAGGAGACTGTGATGCTGATGTTGATGCAGAATGGGATTTTAGTGCAGAGTGTACCTATAATCCTGTTGTTCATGATGCATGCATGTTAATTGTTGCATATTCACATGTGTGGTATTTTGACAATGGTTCTACAAAGCACATTACCTTACATCGTGATTTGTTCACCTTTCTCGAGTATGTCCCTTATGGGAATTCAATCACTTGTGCCAAAAATGCCTCTTATCCAATTCAGGGAGTTGGAAAGATTGTGCTTACTACTGCAAATGGCAATTCTTTCACACTTGTTGATGCACTTTATGTACATGGGATCAAGAAGAATCTTTTGTCTATATCTGCACTTGCTAGACTTGGAAATGTAGTCAAGTTTATGGATGACAGATGTACAGTACATGATCTCAGTGTCGGTGATGAAATTGTTGCATCTGGCACATTATGTCGTGGGTTGTATAAGCTCACTTTGTATGAAAAGTGTGGGGTGAATTTTGCGAATGCAATTGTGGATTCCAAGGCTATTTCAGATGCAAGACTTTGGCATGCACGTTTTGGGCTTCGAATTTTGGCAGTTTGCTGCGTTTGCAGAAATCTAATATGGTTACTTCTTTGCCATATCTTGAAGCACCTATCAAACATATTTGTAAAGCCTGTATTTTGGGTAAGATGCAGCGTTCAAAGTTTCCAAAGGATGGTTCAGTTAGGGCCACATGCAGGTTGCAGTTTGTGCATAGTGATGTTTGTGGGCCCATGCAAACTTCATCCTTTGGCAATTACCTATACTTCATGACTTTCGTTGATGATTACTCTAGGCATGCATGGGTGTTTCTGCTTAAAGCGAGGTTCGGAGTTTTTATGTATGTCAAAAAATTTCTGGCTATGGCTAAAAATGTCTCGAAATGTACTATGGGCACTCTCCATTCCGATCGAGGGGGGCAGTATATGTCTCATGAATTTAATGCATTTCTGGCTAGTCATGGGATAAAACACCAATGTACAATGACTTATATGCCTCAACAAAATGGTCTTGCTAAGAGGGAAAACAGGTCACTTATAGAAATGGCACGATGTATGGTCAAAAGTCAAGCTTTGCCGCAATGTTTTTGGCTTGAGGCCATCATGTGTGCCATTTATGTACTAAACAGGAGTCCTAAAAAAGCTTTGGAGTCTACAACTCCATATGAAGCATGGCATGATAGAAAGCCTTCTATTAAGCACATGCTTTGGTGCCGCAAACACAGCGTAGAAAATTGGATGATAAGGCTATCAAATGTATTTTTGTTGGTTATAGTGATGAAAGCAAAGGTTACAGGTTGTATCATTCACAAACAAAGCATATCTTGATCTCACATGATGTTGTGTTTGTGGAAGATTCTGTTCAGCCCTTGCTATCATGTACTAGAGACAATAATGTCAGCTCACAGGACATTTATGACACTTTGTTGCCTCTTTTCAATGGTGGAAGTTAAAATGTAAATGCCAATGAGGCAAATATACAGCCTATGGGGGTTTCTGAAAATTTTACAGATCAGCCTATTACTGATGTAGATGTACATGATGTACTTGATGAGAAAAGGGCTGAAAATGAGTAGGCTAGAGTTATGCCAAAATGGCTGGTGCATACATTGCGTGACAGTAAATTGGATGCACCTTTGTCTAGCCGTACTCGTTCAGGCTCTCTCCATGCATCTTATGCATGATATTGTTATGCTTTGGCTGTGTCTAGCTTACAGAATGTGAGGAACCTCTGTCTTTTGATGAAGCACATAATTCAAAAAATTGGATGGCTGCCATGCAATTAAAATATGATGCACTTATATAAAATGACACATGGACTTTATATGATTTTCCTCCTGGCAAAAAGGCTATTGTTATACGAAGTGGGTTTACAAGTTGAAACGCAGGCCGGATGGTGAGATTGATCGCTATAAGGCTCAACTTGTTGTAAAGGGTTATGCACAACAAAAAGGCATAGATTATGAAGAGACTTTTGATCCCACTTTTTGTATGACTACTTTTCGTTTTCTATGTGCATTGGCAGCTCATTTTGGTTGGGATGTACATCAATCAGACATTGTTACTGCTTTCTTGAATGGTGACATATTTGAGGAAGTTTATGTAATGCAGCCTTGCGATTTTGTCAAGAAAGGACAAGAGGATAAGGTGTGCAAATGTAACAAAGATTTGTATGGGTTGAAGCAATCTCCTCGTGCTTGGTATGAGAAGTCTGACACTCATTTGTTCAAACAAGGCTTTCATAACAGTCCAACAAAAAGCACATTGTATGTAAAGCGTGAGGGTGATGTACTTCTCATTGTGGTTCTTTATGTAGATGATTTTTTGATAACTGGACCAAAGGAGAGACATATTGCTGGCTAGTTTGAATGCTACTTTCAAGATGAAAGATTTGAGGCTGTTGCATCATTACTTGGGTATACAATTTAAGGAGTGTGATGGTGGTACTGCCTTGTGTCATAAAAGTTACATAGAAACATTGCTATGTAACTTTGGACTTGAGGACTGCAAACTTATTGCCACTCCCACGGAAATAGGTTTGAAATTAAGTCTTCATGATGCTGGTGATCCTACAAATGTCACTCTTTACCAAACTACTCTTGGATGCCTCATTTATGTATGCAACACGAGGCCGGATATTTAGTTTGCAGTCTCACAGGTCAGTAGATTTATGCATAGCCTAGGGTCTAAGCATTGGCATGCTGTCAAGAGGATTTTTGCTACTTGAGTGGCAATTTACATCTTGGCTTGTTTTATCCCAAGGGGGGATCATTGCCCCGTGCATTGCATATACATCCATTCATTCTAGGGCTATCTATCTTCCCATTGCACACTAAGTGATGCACTCTTTGTTGTGTGGCTTGACCTTCCTTCATCTTCTCCAAGTTGTTGTGTGTGTTGTCCTGCAACCCTAACCAACAAAAGCAACCACATGAAATGGACCTTATGGTAAGTGACATGATTTGTAGATTAGTCATTCTCATCTTAGAAAGGAGAGTTTCTCCCATAAAGTAGGGAAATTGGCCAAAACGCAAGGACTCTAGCTTGGCATGCAAGGTATCTACTATTTTTAGTAATATCATAGCTTTTGGGCTGAACTAGGACACCATCTCTCTTTTTGGAAGTGTGCGTGGGTGTGTTGAGCACACTTAGACCCTATGGGCATGCTTATACTTCAAGATCTCTCTCTCTCTCTCTCTCTCTCTCTCTCTCTCTCTCTCTCTCTCACACACACACACACACACACACACACACACACACACACACACACACACACACACACACACACGTGACACACACACACACATCCATTCGTATAGTTACTTAGCATTCAATTTTTATATAACATGACAAGAAAGATGGATTTTAAAAATCTTGAAAGCTTTTTTTTAAAAAAGGCCATATGAGCATGATTTTTGAGCTCAATATATTAGTATTTCTTTTAATTGAATGTAAGTCCTTTTACAAGAGGAATTTAGAATTTCTGATATTCAAGAAATTGACACAAACTTGTGAGAAATAAATTTTGACTGGTGACATTTCTACATAAGGAATGCAAGCAATTAGTTTTTTTTTGCATGATGGTTGCAAGAAGCACAAAGTAATCTTAACTTGTGAGCAGCCTCTAGGCACAACTATATGCTAATAATTTACTTTCTTTTGTAGTAAAAATGCAAGCTATGGAGACTCTTACCAATCAAGAGGATGCAATAGTCCCTAGTTTGCCAGGGACTCCCAAAACAAGGGGAGAAATTTCTCTCAAAATTCCCCTGAATTAAACAAGAGAGAAAGTGCATCACCTCCTTGATGCAATCCTCCCACATACATAAGCATCTCTGAGTCACCAAAGAGATGAAAATCAATATCGCTTAAGCAAAACTCCCCTACATGGAAGAGGAAGACCTATCATGCAACCCACTCTAAATGAAGAGCTAATTTTTTTAATGATGAGATAGTTTCTCAAAGAAGACATGTTCAATGCTCTTCATAGCATTAAGAAAAGCATAAACTTCTTCTTTTGTAGAAATCTAAGTGACTATAGAAGATCATCAAAGGAGATGAAGAGGGGGGACACCACCTTTATCCTCGTCTTTTCCCTTTGATTCATATGAAAGCTCTTCTCCTGAACAAGAATGTTATGTGTCAAGTGCATTGCATACAAAAATTCAAAGGAGGAGGTAAGAACATAAATTTCCTCTCTTTTGATGGAGGCTATGGCAGAATTGACAAGGTATCAAGTTTCATTCGATAATCCGATGCTGGTTTTGGGGGAGAGAATTTATGAAGCAATCCAAGCTACAGGATGTAGCTTTATACCTTCAAAAGACTAGTATGTAGTGGTGAGCTAACCTCAAAGCTTAAGGAGTGGTGCAATTTCTCACTAAGCAAGCCAAGGATGAAATTCTTGCTACTTGGAGAAGCCTCAAATTGGAAAGAGGAGAAACTACTCAGAATTTTGTGGAAAAGTCTTGAATTTTACATCTCAAAGCCACTATCTTCAAATTAATAGTGAAAGGGCCTAGGGACTCTTTGGCTTGGTCTTCACCCAACCTACCTTCTCATAAGAACCCTTGCCCCCTATCTTTAGGATCCCTTTACTCAAAACAACTACAACTTTGGATCTTATACCTACGTTCTTACGACCTTTTCCCTTTCAAAACTCCCCTTTGAAAGAGAGTTTTAGTCCTAAAAAATAAAGGTGGAAAACCTCTTACGAAGAGCACCAATGCACCTTCCACTTAACTAAAACTTATTGAAAAACATGATTTCTTGTTTCTAAAGTGTGATGATCCAAAATCTTCTTTAGCTCATGACATTGAGCAAGTGGCTCAATTAGGTCTCCCCAATCACAGAAAATTAAAAATTCTTTCGAAACATATTAAGTGCATAAGTGAAGGGTGAGTTTAAGAAATGAAAAGATAGATGAAGGTGGAAGTCAAAAGACAGATGAAGGTGGAAAGTGAAAAGACCTTTTGTGTCCATATAAAGAGGTGTTTCTCTTCTCCTGTATTTCCCTTATAAATTCAAAACATTGGCTTCTTGTCCTAATAGCTTGCATAAATGGCTAGCATGAAAAACAAGATGAACTTGCAATTGAGCTTTCATAAATCAATTTATAAGCATTTTTACCAATCTTTTGAAGAATCTTGAAAGGGCCACAATACAGTGGTGAAGCTTAGGAATAGGTCTAGCTTTTAGACTTTTTGAATGTTCTAGACCCTTCAAAAATACCAACTCTTGCTTTGTGAAGAAGACTTCTCTGTATTCCTTATTTGCAAGCTCTTTGTAATGGTATTGAGTTTGCCTAACATTTCTCTTAGCAATATGTAAAATCACATTCCTATTTTCCTTAAGATGCCTTATAGTCAAGGACGACTATGATCTAAGGGAAGAATATGGTCACCAAAATTATATTTTGGTAACAACACCATTAACATTTACTTACTAAAATTCATTTTCTAGCATTCTATAATGTTTCAAGAAATAAAAATAATAAAATTTGAGGTTTAAAACATATTATTTTCTCTCTAGTTTAGAGAGAGAAAATGCTCTGTAATGTCTAAATTAGAGATGCAAATGTAATGGGAATGGCCATGTCAAACTTTAGCTAAATTTTATGTTTTTGAAGCATTCAAAAGACATAAAAAATTCATTTGTGTGATTAAAAAGCTAATTTGAATTTGATTTTTTCTCTTTAATTTAGAAAGACAATATTTGTGAAAATTTTATTTCAATCTTCAGAATCAATGAGAATGGTCATGCCAAAGTTTGAGCCCATGAAACTTTGGAACATTCAAGAGCGCAAATACCTCCAAGAGGTAGCTAAGTCATAGTCAAGGACAACTATGATTTCAAGGGAGAGGTAATGTCACCAATTATGCTTTTTACAATATTCTTTTTATGATAATTATTATTAGAATGTATTTAAAAAGTCATTTTTCTTGTAAAAGTAAAAGTGTTTTCCAAAAAATATGTGTTTTTTGATGTTTTCTTGAAGGACGATCTCACGATTGGGAATCTACATTCAGATGTGATTTTGTGAAGGCTAAGTACTCGTTTTCTAACATTAAATATTTTGCATGATTTTTAGTTAACTTGATGAGAGAAGTAGACAACTGCACATGCAAGACAACCCTTCACAAAAACGTCCATAACTTGAGCTCCATTGTCAAAATCACCAAATTTGTTGGGTTGATGAGAGAAGGCCATTATATTGGCATGATGAAAAGGACACCTCATTGGCAAGTTGATGTATCATGATTGTATTTAGATTTATTCTAATGGTTTGTAATACAAATACCCCATGGGAGGGGTCAGAGATTTTGACCCTCAATACCGTGTCCTCTCTCTCTCTCTCTCTAAGTTTCTACTTATGGGTATGTGCTTCTGTCTGTGTTTGGATTTGATTATATCTTAAACATGATGTTATGAATCTCTTATTCAATTACGTGAGTGATGATGGCAATCTAGTTCTTCCAAATTTTTTACATTGGTATCAGAGCCCAAGTTGGATTTTCTTCCTCTATGGGGTGGTAAGATCTAAGATACTCCACCATCTCAAGGCAAGCTTAAAAGAAAGTCAAAGTTTTCTCTCCTTGTCAATCAAGAGATGCATTGAGACCTATCAACTGGCTTGAATAGCACTAATAGTTCATAGAACTCTATGGGTATCTCTCAAGGAGAGGAAAAAAATCCTCTAGAGATTCCCAAGAGTTATTATGAGCCATGGAATGTGATTCGAACTATGGATGTCATGAATCACCTCTTTAAAAGGGAACCCATGACTCAAACAAAAGCTCTCTTTAAGATCTATGCGTCTATGGTATCACTTTTAGTTATAATAAGGACCTTACGAGGCCAATTCAAGTGAATAGGTTGGTAGGGCAATGGCCAACATAAGTTGAATCACTTACAAGTTGACAAAATCTATTTGTGTTAGATTGGTACCACTACAAGTATGCTAGATTGGTTCTCCCGATTGTCTTTGGAATAAGAGGTAGATTGAGTTCATTATGCTATATGGAGAATGTGGAGAGCAAGTTGCTTCAAGAAGGCTTCTCATTTTCCAAGATATTGTAGTTTATTAAGCTCAAATCTAACTCTTCACCACTCATTTTAATGCTGCCCAGGTTCCTCTCTTTGGAGCTTCTCAAGAGAGAGAGAGAGAGAGAGAGAGAGAGAGAGAGAGAGAGAGAGGAGGGAGGGAGGGGAGTTGATGACACCTTCTCCACAACAATAATAGCTCAAGAGAGGAGTCTAAAGATGAAGAGTCTTGAACCCAAAGGACTACACAAAACCATGCAAGAATTTATTAGATGCAGTTCTGCCAAATGCATGTAAACTAGAGTTTTCATTGAGGTAGGGGATTGTCAATGAAGGGGCACGTGCATATTGTAGTGCATATTGCAGCCTCTTCTTTGTTGATGTGTGTAGCTGGCCTTTAGAATTGGGATGCATGATATATGTTCTTTGCTTTCCTGATGGAGAGACAACATGAATACACTTCAAGCACAACAAATCAACATCTATACTATCAATTAGAAAGGCATGAGCCCCATCTAGGTGGAAATAGTGGATGGGCTTGACATTGTCTTGCGAATTTGCATCCACGCCGACACAATAGCGCTAAGATGGCAGCCTAATTGGCTCCCATGTATCGTGGTTCTTTATTTAAGTGGATGTCCTTAAATGATCTACCATGCTTGCAGATTCTCTCTTGGGTGGATATCTCCAATTTCTATATTCTACCTTGATTCTTCATGAATACATGACACAAATCCTAGGAAAGAGGGTTTTTGTCAAATGTTCAAATATTTTTAAAGCTTAAAAGACCTTCAATTCGTTGCAAAAGCGATGAAAGATAATTCTCACAAGGGAGAGTGTCAAAAGGGCTTTGAGCCTATGTTGAAAGCCATCAACACATTTCATATGACAATACACATGTAGTGAATGTAGTGAGTGATGTACAAGGCCATAGTTGAAGGCATAAATTTGATGACTTTGGAGGAGTTGTTACCTGAATTCAATGTAAGAACATTGGAAATGTTGCCTTTCATATAGTTACAAGAGTAATTTTATGCCGTGATGATGCCCAATAGTCCCACGCCTTCCTTGACAACATTGTGTTCCAAATGTGAGATGATCATGTGATTAGGGCACTATTTGTGAACCACTCTCTTTGGTCGTGAAAACAACTTGATGCCCTCAAGCCCCTCAATATAAAGGAGCAATGATCATATTTCCATGTTGCCACCCCATTGTGGTAAGGTTGATAATACCAACATCCCTTGTAGATGACTGTGTTAATGGCCACATGACGGTCATCAATGTGAGTTGCATAGAGGCCTATTGATAAGAGTGAGCGAGGCCTACTCTTATCAATGAGAAGGGTGATGATTAACAAAATTCTACACTCAATTGCTTCATGTTTGTCATATCTATATTAGATGTAAAGTGGGGAGACAATTCGGCCACGTGGCAGAAGCTCCAATCTGTAGTGATGTTATTTGCAACTTGGTTGACTCAGAGAGAGAGAGAGAGAGAGAGAGAGAGAGAGAGAGAGAGAGAGAGAGAGAGGCGGTCGGCCATACTAGTAAAACTAAGTTATGCCATATTTTCCAAATATTGTGTGGTGATTGGATGTGTGTTGTGTGTGTGTGTGTGTGTTAGGCCCCTATCCCTTACGACCAACATGAGAGCCTTCAAGGAAGTGTTTAGGGGCCACTTCTCTTGTCACTTGCCTTGGACCTTACTAATATCTTTCATGTTTTAGCTAGTGAAAGAATACTATTGTTGAGGGGCCTAAATGAAGGAAGCCTTAATATAGTGAAATTTTAGGGACAAGTATACATACTTGGATCCCTTGGTAGCTTTGCAATAAGCTCATCGCCCTGTTTTTTTTCTTCCATATTTAGTTTTTAGAACTTTTGAAAGATGAACCTAAAAGGCCAAGATAGTAGGATACAATCACCTCACGAATGTCATTTGTATCATTACGAGGGGGAATGATTGTGCTGCTAAAAAAAGATACAATCACCTCAAAGCAAGGGAAGGATGTGTCTCGATGAGGGGACCGCCCGACATGCGGGGGTGTTGGATGGGGTTGAAAATCTACCCTTGTGAGGGTAGAACCAATTTTGGCAATTACCACACCTGATCGAATCGAAAAATCACACACTCTTTGTAGCACACTCACCAAACTCACCCAAAAGGTTTTGCAATTGCCACATTTTAACAACTTGGAAAAGCACACTACAAGTCAATAGGAACCACATGGCAAGGATGGACTATGTGAGGTCGCATGCCATTTACGAGCTACCATTCAATGGGGTGAACAAATTGGTGTTGTTCTATTGGGATGACCACAAGGTAACAACTTTCAGACTGTATGTGGGATGGGGTGCCAAGAAATGCAAGTCTGGTGCTAGAGGTGACTGGTAGGCTGTTGTTGGACACAAGAACCACCCGAAAGGGCTCCTTGACCTCCAAAAATTGGCCGAGTTCTAAGAAAGTTTTGTAAATCCAAGCTGTTATCACACGAGGGTTGTGTTGCACAATAGCGGCCAAAGTTAAAAGTCAAACTCTTAAGGATGTGGCATCCTTAGGAGTATACCATGTGCCATCAAAGAGCATGATCATATCTCCATATCTCCAACTCATTGCGGTGGGGTTGATAATCCCACCATGCTCTTGCAAATGATTGTGTTAATGGCCACATAGCAACCTGTTGATAAGAACAAGCGAGACCGGCCATACGTGGGTCATGCAAGTTCCTATGTGTGAGTGTGTGTGTGTGTGTGTACATAAAAGAGAGAGAGAGAGACTGTGAGATATATATGTAGAGATTAGGTTAGGGTGGATGGGTGTTAGTAGCATTTATAGATAATTAACACAATGTTGTTAATCACAAGATTAATGAAAAGTTGGACTCAATATGGATGTTGAAGTAAAATGACAATGCATTAGATTAAAAAATGAATAATGTACATGGTGCTTTTATAGCCCAAAGCTATGATGCTAAAGGACAGAGATCATGGACCTTCTTTAGTGAGGTCTTTGTAGACTTCATTTGATGGAGTCTTCATGGGTCATGCATGTATGCTTCATGAAAGTGAATGGCCATCATGTCATTGAGAGGGATGCATGGATACTCTAAGTTGATTCATCTAGGGTTTGTGATGGCACATTGATACATCATAGGTGGTTCAATTTGATTCATCACCCTATGGTTTAAAAGGTGCCCATCTAATCATGCCTAGGTTCAATTATAGAGTACATCATAATCATAAGGGGTAAAGATCATGTGTCATAGTTGTGTTCTTCATGCTTGATTCCTATTCGTGTGTTTTTCATGTCATCCATGCTCTTCATCTTCTTCATGTCTTTGCATCGTTCGTGCTTGACATGTCCTTCATGTTCGAATGCGGGTGCATGAATATTCAAGTTCTCTCCATATTGGAGTGCAAAGAGCTTCATTCTCATTTTTATTTTGATGCGAGACCTAAGCAGAATGCTTAATGTAGAGAGAATCTCTCTTATGGTAGTGTCTAACCTAGTATAAAAGATATGTGAAAACACAAACAAAGTTTGATGAGATGCTCCCCCTTGAAGTAGGAGTATTGAAGTAATGACTTGTCGGTGGTCCTTGAAGATCAAAGCCTTCAATTGCATAAGAATGGCTTAAGGCAAGGAGTATGTACCATTTGGCACGTAGAAAACCCCGTTTAGAAAGTGAATTGAGGAAGTTTGGCCACTCTCAAAGCTGTCAAATGCGGGAGCCTTTTTTTTTTTTGCACTTAAGAGTGGTTTGAGATGGAAAAGGTCTTAATAAGAGCAGGGTAGACTCACTATGGGGAGTGTTACCATTCACCGAGCGAGGATTCCCGAGCGAGTAAAAAAAAGGAGCAAGATCTTCACCAAAGAGAGAGAGAGAGAGAGAGAGTTCAAGAACAAAAAAAACAATCTAGCTCACAAATCCTAGAGGTGTTTATACACTCCCTTTGGTCTAATTTGTGCCATGCCTTGTAGCTCTTGCATAGGAGGGCAATGGCTATCTCATGATAACATTGTGACAGACCAAGCACAATTGTCATATTCAATCAATTAGGCACAAACTAACGAGTCACAACCCATAAGCTACAAAGCATCAATGGAAAACGGTCATCTCATGATATCATTGCAATAGACCAAGCACAATTTCCATATTCAATCGACCAGGCACAAAGTAGTGTCCCATAAGACATCCATCATTGATGGAATAAAAAGGATCAATCAACATTGACCATGAAAAAAAATACATCTCTCTGTCTCTCGTCTCACCATCACAAATGGAATCTCTCTCTCTCTCTCTCTCTCTCCCCCCCCCCCCCCCCCCCCCCCCCCCCCCCAAAGTGCCACCCTCTAGATTTTTCCCTTGGGAGACATGTGAGCATCTTTGTAGATTCTTACAAATGGAAGGACCTCAAGTAGGGGTAAGGTAGGTCCGGACCCTATTCTTTTTAAAGATGACCCTCACAAGACCCCTTTGTTTCAAAGAGAAGGGAAAGATTAAGAGAAAACAAAATGTGTTTCTCTGTCTTGATCTTTCCACGTGTGGGAAGAGATTGGGTCCTAGTGTATGTCTCTCTCTCTCTCTCTCTCTCTCTCTCTCTCTCTCTCTCTCTCTCTCTCTCTCTCTCAATGTTGTAGGTGTGCTGGCACAACCAAAGGGTCCCTCTCTCTCTCTCTCTCTCTCTCTCTCTCTCACACACACACACACACACACACACACACATGCATGTTTGCAGACGGCAAAAGAGGCGGTTTATGTGTTGCACTTGACACATCCTTGCATGGTTGTGACGAGAGTAGCAATGAGAGAATCAGTATCCCTTGGACTGACAGACATCGAGAGGGGAAGGGGGGGCGGGAAGGGGGGGGGGGGGGTGCAAAGGGCATCGTATTGTGCACTAGGTTGTCTCTCTCCCACATCATCTCCTTCTGTGGGTTGTGCGCAATATTGGGATATCTTTGTCCTACCTAATATATAGCAGATGTTGTATGTTGTACAAGCGTGGGGGGAGGAGAGCTGCTTCAATTGCAGATATGGAGATGGTTAGCACTGGGGGTGGGGGGGCATCACAAGACTAATGTTATCTCTATGTCAATTCAATAGGGCATGGTGAAGGGCATGTTGGGTTGAGGTTGATTGACAAGAATTTTTGGAGATGCTCTGTCTTCTAGAGCAAAAGTGAGTGGAATAGCAAAAGTGGACTTCCTAACGTGGAAATAAAGAGAGATGGTGGTGGATTTTTTGCATGACAAGTGCAATGTGCATTGCATCAACTCAATGAGGTGATTCCTTGTCACTATCTCACATCGTTTCAACTAGGGGGGATTTAGGGGCACAGAGCGGCTTTGATATCAGCCGTTCGATCGCCCGGTGAACTAGGGGGTGAACTCAGGATGACTTGGGGACAAAAATAATAGTCAGAATTCACCCCTAGTTCACCTCAAACTCACCCTTAAGTCACCCGTCTCGTAGGGTGTGGGTTGAACCCGAGACCTCCCAGTAGCCACACAAATTTCCTACCATTGTGCTAGCGCATGTTGTTGTCCATGTTGGCATGGCAAGCAATCACACCCTAGTTTACCAGGCTGTGGTTCACCTCGAGTTCACCCCTAGTTCACTTGGCCCTACTTCACCCCTAATTCACCCTTAGTTCACTGATCTAATGGCTGCGATAAAAGCCGCTTTGCCTCCCCCAAATTTGGGCCCTAGGTTCCCTCTAAGCCATACCCCCGTATCATATAGTGATGAGGTGAGCGGTGCAAGGCTATTTTGCCCATGCACCTAGAGTCTCTTGATGAGGGGTGCAAAGCTAGGCTACATGCACATGGAGTTTTTATGAGGAATGCAAGGCAATGACACATGCGCACTCTCTCTCTCTCTCTCTCTCTCTCTCTCTCTCTCTGCTTTGTGTCCAACCCCACAATACCTCTATAGTTTGTTGCTAAGAGAGCATGTTCCTACAATGAGGGAGGGGTAGGAGCATGTGGTGAGCAGCGTTCCAAGAGCTTTGCAAGGCATTGTTGTAGAGGAGATGGTGATAACGAGATCATGGGGCCAAGAGCATGTATGTGCAATGGGAGCACGATAGGAACGTGTGGTGATCAAGCGTTGGGAACGTGAGAAGCTTTTTCTACTTTTCTTGAGAGCCATAGAGCAAATGGATAAGGGCAGGAGGGAGATATTGTTCATGTGCACAAGGAATAGGGACAAACAACAACTTGAAGTTTCACCAAGTCAAGGAGAGGGAATCTTGAGGCTGAATTGATCGTGGACACATACTAGCTTTTGTTTTGAAAGATTCATCAAAGTTGAGAACCTCACTTTAGTAGTGCGCCTTCTGTGGGCCTCCTCTATCTTCAGACCTCCTCCAACCATGACATTTAATTTTGATTGGGGGGGGGGGGGGGGGGGGGGGGGGGGGCATATTGGAGAACTGAGAGAGAGAGAGAGAGAGAGAGAGAGAGAGAGAGAGAGAGAGAGAGAGAGAGAGAGAGAGAGAGAGAGAGCTAGTTGTTGGGACTCGGGAGAGAATTAACCCCTCTTGCCCTTTCTCTTCATTCCTTCCTTCATCGCTCCTCGCCTATTGTGCCTTATAGCATTCCCTTAGAGATTTCCCTCCACTCCTTGTCATCACACGACAGCCTGCAGCCCACAACCTCCACTCATAGCCTTCAAGTATACAACACATGGAGACTCGTAGCCCCAACCTCAGCTCATAGACTATGACTCACCAACACATGGAAACCCATAGTCCTTCCATGGCCTTGACACTTCTTGCCTCATGATTTCCTTCTAGTGCTCCTTTGTTCTCGCATTAGGACAAGGAGGCTCATGCAAATTGGAGTCGTGGCTTGTCCAAAACTGCTGAGAGTGGGGGGAGAGAGAGAGTCCTCGTAGGTTCTACTTGAACTTTAAAAAAAAATAATTGGGTGCCTTATTATATTTACTTCAAAATGTGGATCTCAAACCCCCCCAAAAATCAATCCGCGTCGCCGTGGATTGATTTGAGGGGCTTGTGGCCCATTCAGAGTATTTGGTAAATGGCAGAGGTGGACAGGGTTGTGAAGCGGGCAGGGTTGTCAGGGTAGTCAATATATTTTAGGGCACAGATGGAGAAAGGAAGCGATGCCAACAATGCGCATCTGTTGGGAGATCTGGGGAGGGTATGTGTGTTGTGTGTGTGTGTTTGTATGCACGCACATGTTTTTTGCTTGTGACACACGGACCAAGGAACAGAGGTCGTGTGCAACATTCTATAGAACAGGGGAGGCAGTACTGTTGTTCTCTCTCTCTCTCTCTCTCTCTCTCTCTCTCTCTCACACACACACACACACACACACACACACACACACACACACACACACACACACACACACACACACACACACACACATAAATCGTGTCCTGAATTGTGATGAACATCGAGCAAGCAAGCAAGCACTAGCAGTAAGGTCTCATTGAAACTATTTCCTTGCAGCCATGTCAACTAGCAGTAGTAGTGGTTGTGTTTAGCTTGATGGTTTTGGGAGTGCGGCCGCTCATTTATGATTCCATGCTTGTTGCAGCTCATGCAGCCGAATCTGAGACACGATCACTAAGCTGATCGGACATAGCCTTCTTTGATTCCTCCTACAATATACATTGAAAGTGGAGTTCTTGAGTGCTATAGTAAAGTCACGTAGAGTTGAAACTAATCCAAATAGACCCCTCCAAATCAGTACACGGCGCCGCATCTTGGTTTTGCGGTTCTTCATATCCTACTTGGTGGACCTCACAAGACATGTGTGTGTGTGTGTGTGTGTGTGTGTGTGTGTGTGTGTGTGTGTGTGTGAGAGAGAGAGAGAGAGAGAGAGAGAGAGAGAGAGAGAGAGAGAGAGAGAGAGAGAGAGAGAGAGAGAGAGAGAGAGAGAGAGAGAGAGAGAGAGAGGAAGAAGAAGAAGAAAAAGAACAAGAGTTTTAACATCATAGGAAACTATCCCAAGAGAGAGACAATTTCATCATAGTACCGCAAAGATATGAGGATGGTAGCTTCCAAGAAGGTGGTTCTCAAACTCATGCTCTTGGTCCTTCTGACCGTGGTGTGCACACCATCTGCCAAGGCCATCGTAGGAAGAAATAGTAGAAACCCCTCCAAATCAAGACGCAACACCACATTTTGATTTGGGGTTTTTTCATATTCTCAAAAGGATGTGCAAGAAACGGTTGACTTGGCAGACCTTAGTACAGACCCTAAACTAGACTAGCCTCCTAGCCCCCTCCTTTCATCTACCTCCCACCCTCCTTGTAACGAGGCTATAGGTTTGTGCTTGTATCTCATCATCAACCTCCATTTGCATCTTTACTCAAATGTATATGTCTAGCCCCATTGGTTGTCCATGATTTTCTCTATTGGAGATCGCATTTGGTATGCTATGGCATTGTTTTTGAAGCTTGAAGAGAGGAAGAGAGAGAGAGAGAGAGAGAGAGAGAGAGAGAGAGAGAGAGAGAGAGAGAGAGAGAGAGAGAGAGAGAGAGATATTTTGGTATGCAATCTGCATAATGATTTGGGGTTTTTTCAAATTCTCAAAAGGCCTTGCAAGAAACCTTTGACTTAGCGAACCTTGGTGCACTTATCTGAGAGAGAAATGTCAAGGCTAGCAAGCATTGCAAAATATATTTAGTCTCCCGATAAATATACATGCAGGAAAAGTAGCCAATGACTTTGCCCCAGTTGGCCATGGAATCTAAAAAACTTAATCAACCCGTTTGATAC
Organism: Adiantum capillus-veneris; assembly: GCF_014529385.1. NCBI lineage: Eukaryota > Viridiplantae > Streptophyta > Polypodiopsida > Polypodiales > Pteridaceae > Adiantum > Adiantum capillus-veneris. The sequence goes on from NW_028221910.1 coordinate 38,673, forward strand.
CCACATCTATATCCTTGCATTATACATGATGGGTGGTTGTGGAAGAAAAGGTTGCATGAAACTAAATATTTAGAGATGCAAGGAACTTCCTTTCATGAGGGAGGCATGCCTAGAGAGTACTCACATAAGAAGGCACACAAATGAGCATGACATACCTTTGGCCATGAGTGCTCTGGCAGACACAATTCTGAAAATCTTAGAATCATAGAACACACTATGTATTAATGTGGGATATATACACAAAGATGGCTTTATTTATGATAAAAAGAGTCAGAGAGTTCTCTGTACAATAGATATTTGGGGAATATTCACCATACAAAAATGTTTTAATTTGCAATGAGAGAGAGAGAGAGAGAGAGAGAGAGATACAACGACCACCTATAGTCAAGCAAAGGTAATGGAGATGTTCATTTAGCTGGTGAAAGAATGAACATAAGACCCACATCTTAAGTGTAGATGAGCTAATATTATTGAAGTATCGATAGGAGGGGCACCGACTCCATTGACTCCGGCCTCTTGAAAAGCGATCAAGAGTGCCACTCACCAATATCAAGAGTCCATGTTTCACGAGTGTAGTTACTCTCAATATATTTCATATTCAAAATTGATCAAGAGTATTGATAGGAGGGGGCACCGACTCCATTGACTTCCACCTCCTCAAAAGCAATCAAGAGTCTATGTTTAAGAGTGTATTTACTCTTAATAAAGAAATATATTGTGGAAGGTGATATACTATAGGCAATCATTTTCATCATCTTTCAATGGTACCTATGAAAATGGTAGCTTAATTTTTGTAATTCCTGCTTACATTCAAGCAAAACTATCACATGACCAAGGGAAATAACAAAACAATAATTTGCTCAAAGAAAACACTTCACATTCTTTGATCTATATGATCACAACATTCTTCACCAAAATGGAAGCTATACAATTGCAACAAAAAACTTTCTAGCAATTTCACCAAAATGGAAGCTATACAACCGCAAAAAACATTCTAGAAACTCTAGAAACTTCAGTAGTATAATGCAGAGATAGTGTAGTTGAAGAAAGTGTTTGCTAACTTTATGAAACCTCACATGAAATTAACTTATCAAAATGTACCAAGAGTTGACAATGAAATGTATGCTATCTCTTTGCCTGGCTTTTTTTGCTCAATTTTTGGTTTGCTCAACAAATCTTGCTTGGTCTTTGCAATTACTCACCATGGGAAGGGGAGCTAGTTAAGGCCAAATGAAAAAAAAAAATCATTGTGATGCTACATTTGGATGGACCCAACAATGAGTTAGCATCATAATTTCTCTATCTGCATGATGAGAGCAAGGGTTGAGCGGGAACATAATTGCAACAATAGTCGTGTGAAGCTAGGGCTATGCCAAGACCGGCACAGGGCGACATAACATCACAAGCGGGGATGATATTTGTAGCCTTCAAGTTAGCCTAGGCGGGAATGATCTGAACAATAGAGGGCAGGGCATGGTGGAAACCATGAACACATTGCAGGTTCTAATATGGGTGTACCGACTACAATAGGTTGAAGGGACGATGGTCGTGGCTAAGCGTGAGTAGCAATGGTAGCATGCACATCAAGCAGTGATCGTTGGAAAAATGCTAGTTGGTTGGTCATTCAAGTTGTGATTGAAGACAACAACCTTTATACGTTTGTGCGGGTTGCAAGGGCATGCAATGGGCGGATGAATACCACAGTTGGACGGATTTGGTAGCAGGTGATGGAAGATTTGGGAAGCACAGAAGTGGGTGTAGGTAGGGAGTTAGGTGAGGATGCAAGTGGGTAGCTATCAATGTTGAGGTTGTTGGTAGCAATAAGCAACAAGTGAGGCTATGGCATCAAGCGAGGGGACAACAGCTACAAGGACACAGAAGGGCATGTGTGTTGGGCAAGAGAGCTCCTTGAAGAAATTCCAAATATGAGGTGAGGTTGTGACTTGAATTTTCGAGGGTGATGAAGAGTTGACACGAGGACTAAAGCAAAGAGGGATACACTTGGCACTTGAAACTTCCCCTTCACCTTCTATCGTGATGTGTTACTTTCCTTTTCATGGGCCTCAATTCTGACATTAACAAGTTGACTTTGATGCTTCATCTTTTCATTGAAACACCCCAAACCATTACAGTTTTATGTCCTTTGAAGCTCTATAAAAAACTAGGGAGAGAAAGGGAAAAAAGAACCCCTTATCACCTAATCTAAATGCAATTAATTGTACAAAAGATAAATGATTGGTAGCTAAATTCTCATACCATTGACGATGATGAAGAGGATCAAAAGATAAGACTAGGAGGTGCTTTTTTGAGGCTCTGATACCACTTGTAGAGATTAGGTTAGTGTGGATGGGTGTTAGTAGCATTCATAGATAATCAACACAATGTTGTTAATCGCAAGATTAATGAAAAGATGGACTCGATATGCATTAGATTAAAAAATGAATAATGTACATGGGGCTTTTATAGCCCAAAGTTATGTTACTAAAGGATAGAGATCATGTACCTTCTTTAGTGTGGTCTTTGTAGACTTCATTTAATAGAGTCTTCATGGATCATGCATGTATGCTTCATAAAAGTGAATGGTCATCATGTCATTGAGAGAGACGGTGTTCCCATAGCACTCTATGGCTAGGGAAATCGTAACAAACTCCCCCTTGAGCTAGTCATAGATAATCTAAGTTGATTCATCTATGGTTTGTGATGGCATACTAGGAGTCATCTAGAGTCATAGCACTCTATGGCTAGGAAATCCTAATAAGCTCCCCCTTGAACTAGTCATGGATACTCTAAGTTGATTCGTCCAGGGTTTTTGATGGCATACAGATACATTATACGTGGTTCAATTTTATTCATCACCCTATGGTTCACAAGGTGGCCATTTAGTCATACCTAGGTTCAATTATAGAGTACATCATAATCATAAGGGGTAAAGATCATGCGTCATAGTAGTGTTCTTCATGATTGATTCCTGTTTGTGTGTTTTTCATGTCACCCATGCTCTTCATCATCTTCATGTATTTGCATTGTTTGTGCTTGACATGTACTTCATGTTTGAATGCGAGTGCATGAATATTCATGCTCTCTCCATATTGGAGTGCAAAGAGCTTCGTTCTCATTTTTATTTTGATGCAAGGCCTAAGTAAAATTCTTAATGTAGAGAGACTCTCTGTTATGGCAATGTCTAACCCAGTACAAAGGATATGTGCAAACACAAACATGGTTGATAAGAGAGATTCTCCCCCTTGAAGTAGGAGTATCGAAGTAATGACTTATTGGTGGTCCTTGAAGATCAAAGCCTTGAATCTCATAAGAATGGCTTAAGGCAAGGAGTATATACCTTTTGGCATATAAAAGGAACCCTTTAGCAAGTGAATTGAGGAAGTTTGGCCACTCTCAAAGCTGTGGAATGTGGGAACCCCTTTTTTTGCACTTAAGAGTGGTTTGAGATGGAAAAGGTCTTAATAAGACCGGGTAGACTCACTATGGAAGGAGAGCTAGTCAAGGCCAAATGAAAAAAAATTCATTGTGATGCTACCTTTGGATGGACCTGACAATGGTTAGCACTAGAATGGATCTATCTGCACGATGAGGCCAAGGTTGAGAGGGGAACACAATTGCAACAATAGTCGTGTGAAGCTAGCGCTATTCCAAGACTGCATGGCGGCAAAGCAACACAAGCAGGGATGAGATTTGTAGCCTTTAGGTCAACCTAAGCGAGAATGATCCGAACAATAGAGGGTAGGGCATGGTGGAAACCATGAAACACATTGCAGGTTCTAATATGGGCGTACTAGCTGCGACATGTCGAAGGGCCTTGACTAAGCATGAGTAGAAATGGTAGCATGCACAGCTAGTAGTGATCGTTGGCAGACTGTAAACTGGCCGGTGATTTGAGTTGTGATTGAAGACAACAACCTTTACATGTTTGTGCGGGTAGCAAGGGCATGCAATGGGCGGATGAATACCACAGCTGGCCGATTTGGTAGCAGGTGATGGAAGATTTGGGAAGCACAGAGGTGGGTATAGGTGGGAGTTCGGTGAGGATCAAGTGGGTAGCTATCAATGTTGAGATCGTTGGTAGCAACAATAAGCATCGAGTAAGGCTATGGCATCAAGCGGGGGGCAACAGCTATGAGCACATAGGAGGGCATGTGTGTTGGGGGAGAGAGCGCCTTGAAGAAAATGCCAAATTTGAGATGAGGTTGTGCCTTGAATTTTTTGAGGGCGATGAAGAGATGGCACGAGGACTAAAGCTGAGAGCGATAGGCTTGTCGCTTGAAACTTTCCCTTCATCTTCTATCATGAAATGTTACTTCCCTTTCATGGGCAATATGGATGTTGAAGTAAAATGACAATGCATTAGATTAAAAAATGAATAATAAAAAATGAATAATATACATGGTGCTTTTATATCCCAAAGCTATGCTGCTAAAGGATAGAAAACATGGAGCTTCTTTAGTGTGGGTCTTTGTAGACTTCATTTAATGAGTCTTCATGGATCATGCATGTATGCTTCGTAATGGCCATCATGTCATTGAGAGAGACGATGCTCCCATAGCACTCTATGGCTAGGGAAATTCAAATAATATATATAAAAGAGAGGGGATAGAGGAAGAGAGAGAGAGAAGAGAGAAAAATGAAGGAGAGGGAGAAGAAGAAAAGGGGAATGAGAGAGATAAGGCGAGATGCGCACACACACACAACACACACACAGACAGAGGGAGAGGGAGAAAGAAAAAATCTCTCTCCAAAGCTCGCTCCAAAAGCTTTTGTTGCGATCCTTTTTTGTTAAATATGAAATTTAAAGAAAAAGAGAAAAAACTCTCGCTCCAAGCTAGAAGAACAAAGCCATCAAGCTCTTGTGTGAAAAGACAGATCGTGTGAGGTAAGCTACAAATCACTACAAAACAAGATGGGAATACTCAATGATATACCAAAGACTAACCTCATAGAAGCCTTGGAGTCAGACTGAGAATAGACCAAAAGAAATGACACCCTACTTTCTTTTTCACACCGCAATGTTTACTTCACCATCACATATATCTTGAAACTCGAACCTTTGAAGCATCCATTTTCAAAAGATTCACAAGATGACTATTGCACTTGTTAAGTGCATGTGCATGCTTCAACACAACCTCGCATTTGCAACATGCTAAATTTTTGCAAGCTCCTCCTCATTTTCTTCCTAGCCTAGTTCATCAAATGATCCAAGCACCATCAATAGGTCTTGAAAAGAAAAGCTTTGAACCATCGGTCTTCAATAGATTCGAAGGACAATTAGGGCTCCAATCGTGGAAAAAAATAAAAATCCTTTCAAAACATCTTAAGTGTATAAGTGTGGGTTGAGTTGAGGAATTGAAAAGACACATGAAGGTAGAAGGTCGATTGACTTTTTGTGTCCATAGAAAATTTAACTACCTTGCACCAAGGACGAGAACTTCTCTTCCTTGTCCTACTATCCGAACGTAATCTTTATGAATTGACTTCTTTAATTTCTATAATGCCATACTTTATGATCCCCCCCCCTGGCTTGTGGGTCTCTAGTTTTTGGCAGTTGGTTTCCTTTTTCAACTTTTTCTTATCTAAAATCACAAAAGTGAGTGTATATATATATTACGAAACCAAAAAAGTTACATAAGAAGCTTGCTCGTTTCGAGCCATGGCATCAACCGGCAGTCTTGCTATAATGAACGAATACATCAGCTTACAAAGGGAACCGCCTTGAAGCCAACCGACACAAAGGAGAACTTACACATGCTTGGGGTTGCCATCCAAAAAGCGAGCCTTGCAATAGTCCACCCTTGACTGCCAAATTAGAGCCAAAGTGCCATATTCGCTAACAAGATACATAGCTTCACATTGTCTTCTTCTTTCTTTTAGGCAACCCAATAGTGTTGGTCGCTGGACCCATAACACTTACTGCATGGCCAATTAGGTCTAACTTCTAGGTATGCACTTCATTTGTAGTAGTGTCAAGATGGGGGATTCAGCAGGCCCCTAAGATTGCACGGTTGTATCGACAAGCGACTCAAGCTGATCCTAATTTCCAATTGTGGGGCCCTCAAGCTTATCCTGCATCTCCTCTATGTTTAGATCTCTAGCTCCTTGCTTGACTTGCCTTTTCAAACTTCTAAAGTTGCTGCCAAACATAGATGTCTGGCATTGTTGTCTCTTACCTGTATATTTGATTTAGGTCGACTCTGAGGTGCATAGCAAAAGAAAGCCAAAATTACATATGAGGGGGGGGGGGGGGTGGGGGGGGGGGGGGGGGGGGGGGGGGGGGGGGGGGGGGGGGAGAGAGAGAGAGAGAGGAGAGAGAGAGAGAGAGAGAGAGAGAGGAAGAAGTGAAGAGAGAGACTGTAGATTCTATTTTTGTGATTAAAGAGTGGTTAGAGCCTTGTCCCACCTAGTGTAAGGGGGGGGGGGGGGGGGGGGGGGGGGGGGGGGGGGGGGGGGGGGGGGGGGGGGGGGCACAGATTGAGCTTATATCATGCCCCACAAGCTCGCTACATGGTCACAGCGAGAGGGGAGATAAGTGAAGCAAGAGACTATAGATTTTGACTTTGTGGCTTAGATTGGTAAGACCCCCATCCCGCCTAGTGCAACGGAAGGGTTACAGAACAAGCTTCTGTAATGCATCACAAGCTCGCTACACAGTCATAGTGAGAGGAATCTTGCACCATTTGTGAATGGTAGCCTTTTCATTAGCATTGTCTTATTTTTTTGTAGCAACAATGCGCTCACGTATTCAATCATGTTTTTCCATTTTGAGTTCATCTACTGGCAGGTTCCTCTATTTATTCATTCGTCCCAAGATTCCTTAGAATCCAACCTTACCTTAGCAACTCATACCCCTCAATAGAGGGTTGCCCTCTAAAATGGGATTGGGGAGTCGAACACAGGCGTGCAAGAGCTACGACGCATTGTGAACTGTTGTAGACCACAACCATAGTCCCGCTCAGATGTCAAAGACGTGCATATTAAATTTAGAAAAATCCCCCCCCCCCCCCCCCCCCCCCCCCCCCCCCCCCCCCCCCCCCCCCCCCCCCCCCCCCCCCCCCCCTTCGCCTCGCAAAGCTTGCGCCACTTTTGCAGCTCAGCCTCTGCGCGCCTCCTCTCCGTCTGCTCATCACCCTCACCTTCTGGGCGGCCCCTGCTCCTCTGTCCGCGAGCTCGCCCACACACCCTCCTGGTCTGACTACCGAGTCGCTCGACAAAGTCCCTATTCCACCCTCGTCCGTATCTGATTTGCTTCCTTATAATTTTTTATTTGATTTGCTTGGGTATCCCCTACTACGGATGGTCTATAAAATTTGGGTTTCTTAAGTATTTTTGCGGGAGTTGCAACGGCTATACCTAGCCGTCTGTAGGATGACACTCAGTATCTGACATTGGAGAAGTCGACAACATGGAGAAGTGTCACAACTCATTGGAAAATAAACAAGCAAGTAGTCTACATACTTGCATCGCTTTTCAGATGCCATCTTTTCCTTTTGCCTCCTTAAGTACCAATAGACAATTTGGAAGATCATCTCATGTCTGAACCACTGTCATATCCGCCTTAGATTAATGGGGTTTAACGAAAGACAAGTTTTAAACGGTTTGCGTTTTGTATTTAAATAGTATAATGTAGATTCAAAACAACAAAGTGAACCACCCTCTTAGTTCACTATTCGCAGTATATGTTTGAGTCATTCTAATGTAGTCGTTGCGTCAGAACTTATGAACTAAGAACTCATCACTACAATAAAACCTACATTGTCTAAAGTTATCTCTGCTTCTCTTTAAGTTTAATTTATCTCCTGCATCTTTTGTATTTGTGTTAACCCCTGTGTTGTGTGTCACAAAAAGGACATATATTCACAACACTGGATGTTTCGACTACACAAACACAACTCCAACTCGACAACATTGCAAGGTCCATTATTTGCATCCAATTCCCCATGCCTATGCATTTGCTTGGTCCACACATAAAGCCTATGGGGCAAGGCACAACTTCCGTTTGTTATAATTTTTGGAGAGACCAGAATGCCAACTCTCGACCATACTTTTGTATGACACTTCTGCATGACGTGCACTGTATGTTTAGCATTTTCACTTTGTGCTTAATTGCAAGGCAAAATGTTTTAACTATTTACATTGCTTTTATGGAGCTTGACATAAACATTGGCTTCAATAAAAAATCACCTATACACAATTACCAGGTCAGTAAGCGCTTCATTTCTTATTACAATCCATCGATGCTTTATGTATTTTCCACCAAGCAGGAGTTCTCATACATCTAGTGATATGCTTCTAACTTATATAGAGTTTTCATATTAGTAATGTGTTCTTTAAATATCTTCAATTTCATGTCTCAATTTCATGTTTGTTTAATTGTATAATGTACTCTTTTTTTCTTCATGTCTATAAGCATAGCTTTTCCGATAACATTCATTTCCCATGGAGATTCCTATTCACACGTACCAACTTGAGGCTGATATCCTGCACTTGTTACAAAAGAGAAGCCACTTTTGAACTCCTCCCGTCGTGCCTCACACTAGTCGACACCCTAGACCAACAACGCGAACACTCACGTTGTGAAACTCCATGCTTGCAATTTTTAAATTTTTTAAAGCCTAAACGCTGCCACCTGCGAACACTCACATTGTGAAACTCCATGCTTGCAATTTTTAAATTTTTTAAAGCCTAAACGCTGCCACCTGCGAACACTCACATTGTGAAACTCCATGCTTGCAATTTTTAATTTTTTTAAAGCCTACACGCTGCCACCACCCTTGCTTTGTTACCCTTCTGATGGACGCCTGACGGACGTGCTTTCGACGAGGCTGCGAAGATCCCAAGGATTCATGTGAGGATCGTCGAAGATTCTGCTTCATTTTACGTTTTAAAATGGGTAGATCGATTCTTTTTCTTTTGGGCGAAGACGAGCAGCGTCCGATCTAAGAGAAGTTAGCAGATAGCACAAAACCACTGTGTGCAGCGATGGGGTGAGAGAGGCTCGAACTCTCGACCTCAGGATACCTCAGAGCTATGAGACCTACGCGCTACCCAACTGCGCCACCACCCCAGATGTATGATTATTATTTACACATTTACTTAGTCTACCGGGGAAGCAGCAGCCTCTCCTAGCGTGAAACTCAGTCCCATGAGTTTTACGCCGTCACGTTTAGCTGGACGAAGGGAACTAGGGTTAGCCACTTTCCTATAGGGAGGTGTGTTTTCCATCATAGGCCTTCTCCTTCGTAGAGGGTGGGTCGCACTATCCAACGGCTGAGAAAGATGGTGTCTTTTTCCTAAACCTCAGCAACATGATTGTGCATCAGCCTAGGGTAAAGGGGCCAATAAAAAACCGGCCCCCTTTGATGGGACCCGTGGATTGCCTAAAATAAAGCCGTTTTGCTCCAAGTTTGAGACACAATCAAGCGGGTGTTGGGTTGGTTAGGGCAAGCGACGATTGAATGCATGCCGTTGGATCTCGAGTTCAAGCCTTGGTGGCTCATTGGCTCAACTTACGCCCCATGGCGTCTCCCTATTCATGGAGTTTTTTATTACACATGGAATTTTGTTCCATCTCGTGCGTCCTGCAGCCTTCAGTGTTCGGGACATCGCTTCTAGCTCAGCTTTTGATTGCACCCTCCCAAGCTGAAAACAATGCATCAGACTGGTCGCAATTCATCGCCTTTCTTAGGTGGCCTTAAGTTGGGTGTTTTACCCTACCATCGTCTTAGCATGCCTCTCAACCATGAGGATTCACGCTAGCCACCTCTTAGCCTCCTCCAATCAGCTTAAAAGATCGTATATTCTGGTTGATTCAAACAAGCAAGTATATGTAGCTCTCATTTTACCTCATTTCTGTGGCCATCTTGATATGTGGTCCCATCGTGAAGGGCTCGCTCCCACAAAGACAATTTAATAGCGCACATCCGCAAGATAATTTAATGGCGCACATGTGAGAGCTATCCAAATAATCAACGATCACCTCTTTCACTCTGCCTAGAAAAGAGGTAAAGCATTGGACAGTATGCATTTGGCACGAGGATCTTTCCTCCCTCTAAGCCTGGCTAGAGCTGCTACCAATTGTTCTATTTGGACACTTATCCTTTGTGCGTCTTACCTCAATAAAACCAAAGCTTTTTTTTTTTGGGTGTGCTTTCTCGTACTGCTACTGCTTCTACAATTTGTGCTAGCTTTCTCTCTTGACATGCGTAGTTTCTTCGACCACCTTGCCTCGTTGCTCAAGTCTCTCCCCTTTAATCCACTCTAGACTTCTTCCTTTTGAATCATGACCCTTTTTTACCTTTCTTGCACGATGTGAACCACCAAGTGCACTATGATGCTCAATTGGCTGAAGGGGCTCTACACAGAGAAAAACACTAGAGTGGCCAAGACCTCTTGACTGGGCAAGAACTCACATCAAAACATAATTTGAAATGTGCCCAATTGGTGAAAGCACATGCAAGACTCATCCACCACTTGTAAGCCTTCTCCACAAACTATGGGCCAATCATTACAGGTCCATCCACCTCCTACAAATGTCGTACCACATGTAAATTGGACCGTTTTGTCAAAAACATAGTAACCATGTTTTCATATGTGTTCCTTTTCCTCATAGTTAGAAGTAGATGACTTTAGGCCTTGCACACTTTGGAGCTTCTCACTATTAAATGATTGCAGGACGCGAGTATATTCATTTCCCTTAGCAATGCATCTATGTGGCTCTGTGTGAGGCTTGGAGTAAGCGTCTATGTCTTCAATCTACCATCATGGTGGGAAAGACCTGCTATAGCATCAAGTAGGAGAGGAATGTGACATAGACTGTTTGTTATGTTATTATGTCCCTCTCATATGCGACAACATTCTTGAAAAGATTGAAGTTAGCCTCTACATCTGTAATCTACTATCATGGTGGGAAGAGCTGCTATAGCATCAAGTTGGACAGAAATATGACATAGCATGGTTGCTATGCTACTCACCCCCTCTAATGTGCAACGGCATGCTTGAAAGGCTTTTGAGCATCTTCCTTAGTGCCATACTCCTCAAATTCTCCTAAAAATTCCTCATCCTTATCGTTTTGGGGATATGGGCATCCCTTGAATTCATGGGATGCATATCAACATCCTCAAGCTCTATGGCTTAAGTCTAGCAAGAAAAAAAACGGTGCCAATGTTAGTGGGTCGTGGCGACAAACGTCTGTAGCATAGCTATCTGGCACTAACAGAAGTGACTCGGATGGGGCACGGAGAATTTTTGAGGTTGTCAATCTCAAGAAGTGAACCTAACAAGAAAACATGCTAACTCAACAAGAAAATCACCACTCAATGATCAAGAAAATCTGCTAATGTCCTTTCTCACTGCTCTAAGTCATCACACCATTTCAACACTCGAACAGACTCGAAATGCAACAAAACTTTAGGAGGAGGTCTAGGACACCTAGGGGCACTATCATAACAAGTCTAGTCGCAATTCGACAAGGTACCAAAATCTCGATCCATCATGAAAAAGGTCCCGAAAACTGCAACAGAACATACCAGAGATGTCGCCCTATTGTCTAAGAACACTCTCCTATGGTCAAAACGTGAAGATTGGGCTCACGTGTAGTCATGAACCTCAACAAAACTGACAATGCTTACACTTGAATGAAAGAGCAAAGAGAGAGGAACACAATGCAAGTTTTGGATTGAAAATGGATTACCCAATCATTAAAAAAGTTGATTACAAGTTGGAGCAGCTTTTTAGCTTAAACATACATTTTTCAACACTCCTTCTTCTCCAAAATATAAGCCTCTCCTTCACATTAAAGTTATTGATATTTATACCTAGGGCTTTCTAAATGGCCAGTGGCCGACTCACATGGACCTGTACAATCATCATGAAAGAATTACATCTCAAGGAATTGACATGCTACTCTGGAATCAGGATTTACACAAAGTATCACTACACTAGCTCGAACAAACAATAGAGTACAAATGTGATGTTCGGCTACATATCCGGCCAGGTGGGCACCTATTCGGTCAATTTGCTAACATTCCCCCCTTCCTAGCTTGTGTCATCCCTTGACACGACCATGTGTAGTCTTGTCATTAGGGTTGTCTTCAACTTTGTCTTCTTGGTTGGCCATTAGCTTTGGAAGTGCTTTGTTGTGGATGACGTTGCTCCCCCCTTCTTTGAGTGGTTCATATCTTTTGTGTTCTTTTTTATGCATAATTGGATTTCAATTGTCGAGGTAACTTTTCATTTTGTTGTGCATTTTTCTTTTTGTTGCCACTTTTTGTCGTGAAGAGTTCTTTTGATGTGACTGCCTTTGGCGTTGACTTGCAATACTTCACTAGCTTCAACACTGTGGAGCTCCTTATGTTTTGTTTTAAGAGCTCGCTTGTTGAAGTTGTCATTGTTTGTCCCTTGTATCTATATGTTTGATGAAGCTTGGTTGTTGTCCTTGAATGTAAGATGTTCTCTTGATAAGTATGTTAGGATTTGCAGCTATAGATCCAAGTCGTCGATGATTGATTTGGGTAGCCATTTCCTTATTGGTGGTGTAGAAGTAATATATAAAAGAAGATGATGTGTTTCTAGATTAGAATCAAAACCTGGATGACCAAAGTGAAAAAACCCGGTGGAAAAAGTGCTTTTGGTATACGCTCTTATTAGAGTTGAGCATTTGGACTTGAAGTATCTGTCATGCAAGGTGAGTGCTTGGGAGAAACAAGGAAAGAGTGCCTAATGCAAGTGCCAATTATGAGACACTCTATATGCATATGAAAAACTTATCAAACAAAAGCATGCAATGTAAGAGATGGAGTTGATGGGTGCTTCAAGGAATAGATGTAGCACATGCGACATCAAAGGACATCGCAATAGCTTCCACGTTTCCAAGAGGGGTTTTTGTTGTAGAAGCTTCTCCACTCACACCTCACTGTGCTCAGTGCGTGAGTGTCTTTTGGACTTCCTCCTCCACTTCACCAAACATAAATTACATAGACCTCGACTCTTATGCCCCACCTATACCAACATGAGCAACACAATGTAATTATGCTCAACTCTTCTAGCTGAACCAGTATCTAGAATAGCTAAGAGGCTTAGACCACATAGAATATTACTTGAAGCTTTTTGACTAACACCTTGTTCATTTGGTGTCTTAGTTGCCCGACTCTGACTGTTATGCCATGTATGTTTAATGGCTACTTGGACTTACATGTTCAAGGTGAGAAATCCAATTCCATAACTTTTGGAGATTTAGGCCTCTCTCCTTGTGTTGGTCTATTGATGCCACCATTTTGTCTAGTAGGTTGGCATACTTTGGCTCCTCTTGACTTGCTTGTCGTATGTTGACACTGCTTTGTGAAACAAGTCATTCAGCTCTTGTAGAAACTAATGTGTCCTTTGCGTTATTTCCCATGAGAAGCGATTGTTGATATGTGTAGGTTCTTTGTGATTGATTTTTCACGAGCGATTTTGGAACCCACCTTGTCATTGATCCGTGTGTGATCGTCCTTTGCATTTTCTCCTTTTGCTCGATGACTTGATGGACACTAGGCTTCGATAGCCAAACCTGATAATTTTTGTTTTAGAAGCCTTGACTTTGGAGTAGACGACGAGGTATCCATCTAGAGATTATAGCAGCCTTGGTTGCAATTGGGTTTTAGTGGCTCTTGGTTGTCATTGGTTGCCTTTGGGTAAAAGCTTGTGTTGCATGATTTCTCTTGGTTGTTCTAGATCGAAGTATAACTTTTGGTAGCCATATTAAAGTGTTACCTTCATAAAATCCTTGTGATTTGAGTAGCTTGACTGGAATCATCCGGTGCTTCACCTATCTTTCTTGGGTAGCTTGACTAGCGTTTGACTTTGGTACCCAAACTTGTCACATTGTTTGCTTGTTTGATCTTTTTTTTTTTGCCTCTTGTGGTTGTTCTTTCTCCTGGTTAAGTTGTTTGTCTTTCGTTGATAGCTCAGATTGCTCTTTGTAGAACTTGTTTCTTGAGGTGAGTAGATTCAGGCTCCCAAACTTTAATGTTTCCTTGGAAGTATCCTTGAGCAGTGATTGACTCATTTGATGCTACCCACCATATCACCTTTTATTGTTGAGGTTGAACCCATGCTTGATGTATCCAAACTGGGTCTTGGACTTTGATGTGCTCTTTGGATACCAACACTTGGTTGATTCTCTTTGACTTCTTTTGGAGGCTTTGCTACAATGGAAACTTGGGTTGATAAACTTTTTGCTTTGGTTTCCATTGCATTGTCGACAGTGTGGCTCTTAATGTAGAGACTACACGGGAAGTTTTATGGAGGTTATTGAAGGTAAAGTTGTCTTTTGAGGTTGATTGAATTCAGTGGTTGCTTTAGCTTTACCTTTCTCCGTGACGGTTGGCAATTTCTTCTCCACATGGATTTAAACAGCTTCATGAACTCTTACTCTTGTCGTTGTTAAAGTGTTTCGTTGTTGTCAAAAGAACATATTTCTTGAGCTTTCTATCAAGACCATACTCTCTTTGATGTGATGGAAGTCAATTATGTAAAATGTATCCTTAAACTCTCCAATACTCAATTTGAGTATGGATTCTACCACTCCAAAGCTAGGAATTGTCATTTTAGAACTTGTGTACAACTATCTCCTCTAGCTCAGTGATTGGTGGCTTTTCCATCATTATCCATGTGCCATAAGACATAAGATTATTTGTCGCATAAGGATTTATCACAGATGAACATGTGTTTTTAAGTCCTGTTTTTCCACATATGCTAAATTTGATCGTTGTAGGAGACAACTGATCTTCTGTCATATCCTTGTTCTTTTTTTTATCTTGCATGTGTTGAACACTTGACGTTGAACTTGGAAACTTCGCTCCTTCATCTGCTTTCATTTGCGTTCTTTCTGGAGTCGACTTATTTGGAACAAATTTTGTTGATTCTTCGAGTATGTCAATGATGACAAAGTCTCGTGGTTGCTTTGTTTCCTTCACTTGAACTTTGGCATCATGTTCCAAGACATAACCATCATTCTCACCTTTTGTGTTTTCACACTCACAAACCTCGTTAGCTTCCTTCAACACCTTCATCGTAAATAAGGGAGTTATGTGATAGCCACTTAAAAATTCATCTTTCGCATTGTTCCCTAAATCGTCGCTCCTCAAATCTTGGTATTCATTAGCTTCAGAGAGGTTTTTAGTTTCTTGGATCGTAAAAATCATTAGAAAGGGTCTTATATCGTAGCCATTTTTGTTGCAAAATGTGGTGTTGGTCACCTCATTTATGCAGACATCAAGAGTTGCCAGTATTTGATCCTATCCAAAGGGTTCAAATAACTCCTCTAGAAATGGTTCCTTAATGTAAGCTTCATATTCTAATGAATGCTCTAGGATGCAATCTTCCTTTCTAAGACTTCCGCACTCCGAAGCTCCACACATCAAAATATACGCTTTGCTTTGTAACCAATCAAATACCTCCTTTTCCTGTTCAATTGTGGAGTTTAATTCTTTTCCTGGAGTTCACTCTACATCTCTATAACTATGATCTTTGACACTAATTTTTGTAGTGACCTCTTTCTGTCTCAAGTAGATAAATTCATAGCCTCAGTCTTGTACCATTTTGACCAGACACATGAATGGTCTACCCAATATGCAAAGTTTCTTCTCTTGTCAAAATTCATTATGGCAAAGGTGTGCTCATACACAATTCCACACAAGGATACAATGATTTGTTCAAACAATCCTATTGGTCTCTCCATGTATCTGTCCGCAAATTGCAGTTTCATTCAAGTTTTCCTAAGAGCAAGCTTTCCCCATTTTTCCCATAATTCCCGCCCCACTATCTAATATCGCAACGCATTTACTCCTTTGTACTCGAGTGGTAAGGTTGTGTTTTCTTCCTCTCCTTCACAGTAATCATCCACCTTATTTACAGGTACTGGTTCTGATTGTGGTTTCTTAGGCGAAGTTTCATCCATGTTTTCATCTGCAAGTTGATCATGTGAAGGGATTTTTAACCCCATATTTTCCAGGTGTTTGCCCATTTGGCCCATAGATGCGGTCTAATTTTTAGAAACTCTACGAGTGTAACATTTAATGGCCTAACATCTTATGTGTAGCGGAAATTAACATGAACATAGTGGGCATTTCATTAGAATAGATTCCTAATGAGAATTACAAGAGTGCTTGGGTGGAGAGAGCAACAAAAAGCATAACACCTAGTTAGATAGCATCGACAATACTTTCAAAAGAGAGAGAAATTAAGCTATTGACAACAATTGAGGACCGGATTTGCATGGAGCCGGTCCCCCCTCCAAAAGGATTTGTATTATGGATTCTCCCATCAAGAGAGACATTGTACAATACAATTCTTTGCGTTCCTTCAAGACTAGCTAGTGCAATGAAGATGGAAGATTCATGCACCAAGCAAAACACTTAATCAAACACAACTTGAATTATCCCCGTTCTCAGACCCAAGACCTCACACACCTTCGAAGATGGTGAGAGCTAGCAGGGTATGAGAGTAGATTGAGAGGAAGAAGGAGTATCTTACGAGAAAGATGTACATCTCCTCACATGATCACTCATATTAGCATAGCTTAGCTTAGTAATTAGCTTGGTAGAGGAGATGAGCATGAATTGAAGCTTGGCTCTTGGTTGGATTTGCATCCACATGCCAAGAGAGTGTTGATGTAGGCTTCTATCTCACAAGCTTGGAGTAGGTGATGAGCTCTCCATTAAAGCTTGGTAGGAGATAGAGTATTCTTCCTTCACACATGGTCAAGTGAGAGTGTGTGTGTGTCAATGCCAAGCAAAAATCAGCCCCCCTCTCTCTCTTGGGCGAGCCCTTGTTGCTAATTTGGTCCGGCTTTTGCCTCATTGGACCTCCCCAAGTCAAGCCAATGGGTATTAAGCAGCATAAGTGATAGCCTTCTGACATGTGTCCCCCTTTCCCCTTTTGTGAGAGCTTTAGGTAATTAAATAATTAAACTAAACTCTCATTGGACCCTTTTGCCTCCTGGCCAATAGAAATCAGGCAAGCCATGGGGCTTCTGAATGCTCATTGGACCCTTTGGGAGACTGCCCAATACTCTTCTAGGAGACTTAATTCTCATTGGTTTCTTTTATTAAATGTTTTTAAATTAATTAAACTACATTTACTTTAGCTTAATTCTCATTGGTCCACTTCAAGGGTCTTCCAATAGGAATTGGGCACACCTTGTGGGCATCTGGCCTAGGGAGCTGACATGTGTCCCTCATTCCCTTTGTGTAAAGGGAGCCTGTGTGTGTGTGTGTGTGTGTGTGGCTTTCTCTCTCATCCCCTACCTTTAGGGCTCGCCCCCTCCCATGTAGGGATGTGCAAAGACTTTTAGGGCACACACAAAGCATCGAATTTTCCCTAGGGTTGACCTTTGGACACAACCTTTGAATTTTGGAACCTTAGCATTTTGGAAGTCTTAATGGGCTGAACCTTAGGGTCTTTTTAGCCCATTGTTGCACATGGCTCTTTTGCAGATGTCCCCCCCTTTGGATCCCTATTTTCCCTCCTTTGGATCCCTACTGTGGCCGGTCTGCTAGCTTAACCAATATTCTAGCTTTTTCTCCCCTGGCCTTCCCCACATTAAATGATCAGTTTAATATGAGAAAATCATTTAGGAGAATTAGATATTGATTATTATGACATTACCTCTCTCTTGAAATCATAGTCATCCTCGACTATGGTGTAGCGAAGATAAAGCATGTTCATGAGTCCTTTTCTTAGCGGGTAGAGGATCCCTATGTTACCCTACGACATCATTCCATAATGGATGACTAGTCCATTTGGTGCTTGAGAGCCTGAGACTACCGCAAGCATGTCTGCACATTAGTCCTATCAATCTTCCATAGTAGAGTGACGAGCTCTACTTGGTGTTTGGGAGACGTCGTCTCCGCAAACTTGATCTAAGCATGCATACTACTTCATTTTTGTGCACAAATAAAGAAATAGAGAGTCTTATAAGACAAAAATTTTGTTCATTTTTAACATTTGTACATTTGCTTACTCTTGGGAAGCATTGTAAGCATTGACAAGGTTTAGGTTATCCTTTAATTGTATGCCTTGCATCCATCTAGCATCTTCAAAAGGATAATTCTTAAACTTAATAAGATATCGTCGGATAGTCTTACCACCTCTTAGTACCTTGTCTTCATGTCAGAGAATGGACTCGGGCTGCAGCACCTCTTCTTGGTCCTCGATCTCCGGTGGGTCTTCAATAGTTGGTTCTTGAGGTGGCTCTCCTTTGTAAGGCTTTAATAGGCTCACATGAAAAGCATTGTGTATGAGCCAATGATTGGGCAACTTAAGTTGATAGGCCATCTCATTGATTGGCCTAAGAATCTGGAAGGGACCATAGTACCTTTTTGCTAGTTTAGCATAGTACTTTTGGTGGCCCGTCTTTCTTTTGCACTAATAGCACAGGTGAGCAAAATGGAGATGAGCTAGGCCTAACCATGCCCTTCTCAAATAACTCATGCACTTGCCGCATAATCTCCTCTTGTTGAGCTTGAGAAACTCTATAAGGAGGTTTATTAGGCGGTGAACTTCCTGGAAGAAGTTCAATTGCATGGTCATCATTACCTCGTTTAGGAGGTAGCTCACAAGGGATGTCGTCAATAAAAACATCTTGAAACCCCTTGAGAAAATTGGATAACTCTAATTCCTTTTGGTTGCTTTTATTTTCGTTTGTTAAAGCATTAGGTTCATTTTGAGAATGTTTAACAAAAATCATGTACACGGAAATAGAGCTCTTTATTGACTTGTTGAAAGCTGGTGTATGTACAATGGGGATGGTGTTACCCATTTCCTTAGCATCTATATACATGTCTTTTTCCCTGAACTTAAAGGAGATTCTCCTTTCAGGAAATTTAACATCGACAGCTAGGCGGTCAAACCATGGTGCCCCTAGGATTACATCCTCATGCTTGAGAGGAGAGATAAAGAAGTCCTCTTTGTCCACATAGCCTTGGACATGAAGCCTCAATTTCCCAATTAAGGGAGTGACTGAAGCTTCTTGCCCCTTGAAGGCATTGTCTGCGGGTAGGACATCTCCCATCTCGTAGGATTGTATGCCTAGCTTGGTGGCTAACTCCATAGATATAAAATTGTGAGTAGAACCAGGGTCAAAGAGAATAAAAGCATCATGTTCTCTTACCTTTCCCCAAGCATGGCATAGAGGAGATCCTTTGTGGTGAGTTTGGTGAGTCTCCTCCTCTTGGATTTCAACCAAGGAAGCTCTAGGAGGATCTTAGCGGTTGTTCTTTTGGGGACAAGCGCGGTACGCATGCCCTTGTTCGCCGCACTTGAAACACCGGTTATCCTTACGATAACGCTCAAGCTCTTCAGGAGAGAGTTTATTCTTACCTTTTTAAACTCCCTTCTCCTTAGCTTTGTTGGAGTTGCCCTTAGGAGACTTTTGGACATTGTCCTTCCCCTTAGGCTCATTGGAACCCTTGTTTTCCGGGGGCTTATTATTTCTTTTTGCCCCCGTTTGGAAATTGATTCGAGAGGCGACCATAGTGTGGTGTATTACCGCCGATATGGTACGTGGTCTTTGGGAGTTGACATACTCCGCCATTTCTTCGGTCAAGCCCGCACAAAATTGTTGCTTTTGCTCTCC
The DNA here is from genome assembly GCF_014529385.1 of Adiantum capillus-veneris. NCBI lineage: Eukaryota > Viridiplantae > Streptophyta > Polypodiopsida > Polypodiales > Pteridaceae > Adiantum > Adiantum capillus-veneris. The sequence continues at coordinate 58,294 of NW_028221910.1, forward strand.
AAAATCCAACCTTTTGAAGACAGTGGCTTTGAGTTGTAAGTCCCAAAACTTGTCTACATATTTGTGGATGGATTCATTGGGAGAGAGCTTAAAGCTTCACCATTCGGTGAGTACTTTGTCTTTGGCATCCGTGGCCAAAAATTGCTTCATAATGGAAGCTCTTAAAGCTTTCCATGTTCGTGGAGCTTCACCATTGGCTCGTAGGCTAGACCACCATTGTCTAGCGGACTTTTGAAAGTGCATAGCTACATGGCGTAGCTTAGAGGACTCCGTGAAGCCCTCATCTCCAAACGCCACATCGAATTGCTGGATAAAGGCCAAGACTTTGTTCGTAGCACCAAAGGTACCATCATAGGTAAGGAAAGAGATGCTCTTCCCTCCCTCTTTGAATTTCTTCAATTTGGACGACCTCTTCCATGCAGCATAGGATTTCCTATGGCCTTTTCTTTTTGATGGTTCAAAAGTTGCACCATCACTTTCTTCAGAAGGTGAAGAATTTGAAGAAGGTGGAGAAGAGGGTGACCTCTTTCTCGCCTTTTTCTTGTCTTGATCTTTTTCATCTTCACCATAGTTTTCATAAGAGGAAGAGGATGAAGAAGATGGAGAAGAGGGTGTCCTCTTTCTCACCTTTTTCTTCTCTTGCTTTTTATCATCCCTCTTTGAATTGTGGTGAGGAGAAGAATACGATGGTCTTCTCCACTTTGGTGGTGATGGAGAGCGTTTAGCCCGCCGTCTTCGTGGAGCCATCTCCGCCGAGGTGGCGGGAGACTCGCTTCTTTCTCGTTCCTTCGGTGGAGGCTCTTGAGTTCTCCTTTGGGAAGGAGATGCATCATCAAGAAGTAAATTCTTGAGCCCTTCATATGGATTCTCTTCTTCTTCCCGAATCGGAGAGAGACCTCTTTTGGTAGTCTCACAAGGAGGCTTCCTAGGTGTTCTCTCGTCATGGTGATGAGCTTGGAGAATCCCGTGAGCACGGAGCTGCCGTTGCACTTCACTTTGGAGAGATGGATTGCCCATGGCTTGTTGAAGCCTAGAAACAAGATAGTTAACAAGCATTGAAGCATCATTAGTAGCTTGCTCATGAGCAAAATCAAAGTTATCAACATTAATTTCACTCTCTTTACTATTGTCAGCCATTCTAACAACTTTTAGGTGTAAACTTTTTAGGTGTACTTTGGCACTTCAAGCCCTAGTTTCTACTCCTCTTTACCCCTTTAGAAAAAGCACTCAAGCTACTGTACCCGCGGCTCGAATACCATTAATTGCAAGGAATAGAAGAGAGGGTCTTTCGACACCAAAACAGCACCGGCTCTTGTCAAGCTTCTAATAGCTCAATAGTGGTTAAGCCGTAGGCAAGCCCCGTAGGACTCCACTATTAATACCATAGCTCTCGACGGTGATGCCCCGTTAACTACACAAAGGTAGGCGCATTGCATGGCTGAAAAATCCCTATTCTACTTACTCACAGGCAATTAATAATACCAACCATTTGTAGCTAGCTTGAGGACCTCCCTTCTTGAGTAAGAAAAGAGAAACCTTGAGCTCTGATACCAATGTAACATTTAATGGCCTAACATCTTATGTGTGGCGGAAATTAACATGAACATAGTGGGCATTTCATTAGAATAGATTCCTAATGAGAATTACAAGAGTGCTTGGGTGGAGAGAGCAACAAAAAGCATAACACCTAGTTAGATAGCATCGATCATACTTTCAAAAGAGAGAGAAATTAAGCTATTGACAACAATTGAGGACCGGATTTGCATGGAGCCGGTCCCCCCTCCAAAAGGCTTTGTATTATGGTTTCTCCCATCAAGAGAGACATTGTACAATACAATTCTTTGTGTTCCTTCAAGACTAGCTAGTGCAATGAAGATGGAAGCTTCATGCACCAAGCAAAACACTTAATCAAACACAACTTGAATTATCCCCGTTCTCAGACCCAAGACCTCACACACCTTCGAAGATGGTGAGAGCTAGCAGGGTATGAGAGTAGATTGAGAGGAAGAAGGAGTATCTTACGAGAAAGATGTACATCTCCTCACATGATCACTCATATTAGCATAGCTTAGCTTAGTAATTAGCTTGGTAGAGGAGATGAGCATGCATTGAAGCTTGGCTCTTGGTTGGATTTGCATCCACATGCCAAGAGAGTGTTGATGTAGGCTTCTATCTCACAAGCTTGGAGTAGGTGATGAGCTCTCCATTAAAGCTTGGTAGGAGATAGAGTATTCTTCCTTCACACATGGTCAAGTGAGAGTGTGTGTGTGTCAATGCCAAGCAAAAATCAGCCCCCCTCTCTCTCTTGGGCGAGCCCTTGTTGCTAATTTGGTCCGGCTTTTGCCTCATTGGACCTCCCCAAGTCAAGCCAATGGGTATTAAGCAGCATAAGTGATAGCCTTCTGACATGTGTCCCCCTTTCCCCTTTTGTGAGAGCTTTAGGTAATTAAATAATTAAACTAAACTCTCATTGGACCTTTTTGCCTCCTGGCCAATAGAAATCAGGCAAGCCATGGGGCTTCTGAATGCTCATTGGACCCTTTGGGAGACTGCCCAATACTCTTCTAGGAGACTTAATTCTCATTGGTTTCTTTTATTAAATGTTTTTAAATTAATTAAACTACATTTACTCTAGCTTAATTCTCATTGGTCCACTTCAAGGGTCTTCCAATAGGAATTGGGCACACCTTGTGGGCATCTGGCCTAGGGAGCTGACATGTGTCCCTCATTCCCTTTGTGTAAAGGGAGCCTGTGTGTGTGTGTGTGTGGCTTTCTCTCTCATCCCCTACCTTTAGGGCTTGCCCCTCCCATGTAGGGATGTGCAAAGACTTTTAGGGCACACACAAAGCATCCAATTTTCCCTAGGGTTGACCTTTGGACACAACCTTTGAATTTTGGAACCTTAGCATTTTGGAAGTCTTAATGGGCTGAACCTTAGGGTCTTTTTAGCCCATTGTTGCACATGGCTCTTTTGCAGATGGCCCCCCCTTTGAATCCCTACTGTGGCCGGTCTGCTAGCTTAACCAATATTCTAGCTTTTTCTCCCCTGGCCTTCCCCACATTAAATGATCAGTTTAATATGAGAAAATCATTTAGGAGAATTAGATATTGATTATTATGACAAAGAGAGAAAGTTGCATTGTATAGGAGAAGACATCAATTCGTGCAAGCTCTTGGTATCCATAATTTTTTGTGTGTCTTTCCACTGAGAAGGTACCACTATAACCTCAGATTTTGTTTCGAGTTCTCCTATGAAAGATGACAAATCATGTAGAGAGCGTGGGTTTCTCTCGTCAGATGCTACAAACTCGGCATCGCCCTATAGAGATTGTATATCTTTTTGGAAAAGTTTGTGATCCATGTTTATTTTAGGAACATGTGATGATAGTAAAGTAGTACTACCATATTTTTGGTTTTTGATTAATTTCCATAAGGATTGTGGCCATGGTTCTTCTACCTCCGAAAAAGGCATCAGTGCTTGTGAGCCACCCCATCTGTGGGTTTTTGGAGTATTTGGAACATGTGGTTCCATAACAGCTTGGGCCGCCTGGATAAAATCCTTTGCGCATTTGCAACCTCTCTTTTTCACACCCTAGATGAGGATACGTCAGCCATCTATGCTCTTGGGTTTGATTGGGTTTTAGCCTAGCTTCCCAAGCCTTCAAAATTGCATCTAAGTGCTCATTCACTTTCTCGACCAAGACCGAACCACCTGAGTCAGTCTTTGACTCTTCAGGTCTCTTAGCATTTTTCTTGCTCTCTTGCTCTCGTCTAGGTAGTTCTTTTGTTTGGTGTAGTTCTCTTTCCAGCATTGTTTTTGCCTCTTTGCTTTCATTTTGTCCCTTTTGGCTGTCAATGATTTTCTTCTAGTTCTCACCAATAAGTTTTTGATTTCTAGTTGAGCTGGCAATTTGGATTCCTTCTCAATGATTGCGTTGTTGGTAGCTTCTTGAGCTTGAGCTTGAGTCATTACCTTTAAAGGAATCGTGGGTTCTACATCGGATCCACTTGACGAAGGCATCACTCCTACAACATTCATTGTTGGTTTCCCCTTGTTGTCTGGGTGTTTAGGACAGTCACGAACTAGGTGTGCAACATCACATTTTAGACAATATTGAAATATCTCCACATTTTTAACCCAACAAGGATAATATATTGGCAAATGATTACCTCCACACTTGTAGCATGGTCCTACTTGTTGCGTAGCTGGTCGTATGGCCAATGGTTGTTCTTGCCTAGCAAGAATATTCTTTGAACCATACTCTTGATTAGCTATGAACATGATCGTATTTGGAGTACTGGTTTTTCACGGATTGTGGCACATATGCTGGTTGAGTGTAGTTGACTACCCCTCTACCATCATTCAGAAGAGGCGGTTTTTACCCTAGCACACCTTGTGACTTTGGCTAAGCGTTACACCATGGATTGGGGTGATCCCCTCCACAAGTATCACATCTCCTCAATTGAGGTTGTCATACATTCAAGTTATGACCATAGCCTTGGTTTATTCTTCTAATCACCTCCCAATCACTTGATCAAAGCTCTTTACCATAGGAACTTGAACATCTAGCTTTGTTGTGGATTCGCTCTTTGGAGAAGAGGCACTACTAGTCACGCTTTCTACATCGTCCGTCATCTCTCAATAGGTCTTACAATTGTCAACTAGACAAAGAGCTTCTCTAGTGACTTGCTCAAACGTTGTGCATTCTTTCAAATGTAGGTCTTTTTTGAAAATCTCGTACTTTAAGCCCTCAATGAAGAGAAATGATAGCATCTCATCTTGTGGTAACTCTCTCACAAGACATCTCTCTATGTATTGTTTGAAGTGAAGCATAGCGTCCTTCACTCTCTTGTTCTTTTTCTGTTTGAAAGCATAGATCTGGGACACTATGTTGTTCTTGATCCCCCTTTTCAAGAACTCCTCTATAAACTCTTGCAATATTTGTGCTATGTTGGGAAAATAATCTCTATTTAGTGGTTGGAACCAAGTCAAGGTTGTTCCCTCTAATGTCAACCCAAATCCCTCATATAGAGTATCAAAATCTACAATCTGTTTAGCTCTCAAAACTTGTTTGAAGAGTCAGACATGAGCATATGGATCCTTTGACCCATTGTACTTTGTCTTAACACATTGGGCCACTTTATATGGTCTTAATTTTTGTGGTCCAATCACCAATCTAACCAATTTGTAGTCTTTTGAAAAGATGTCTCTCATTTGCTCCTCTCATCTTGGAGAAAATCCCAGTGGAATCCTCTCTGATATGTACTCTGGCATCATTTTTGGCTGAGAGTAAGTAGAGATTAGAGTATCCTTGTATGTATATTGTTCTAGGTCAATTGGATTGACACGTTTGTACTTTCATCCATACTCATTTACCATCAAAACTTGCACTCCATGGGCATCTGCATACATGAATGCATAGAGGTTCTTAAAAGTGGTCAACTCCCTAGCATTAGGTTCTAAACACTTGTAGAAGCTATATGGATCCCCGTTTGTGTGAACCTATATAAGCCCTCATGAGAGTAATTTGTAAGCACTCTCATGGATTCATTGGTCTTGATGAATCTCACATTCGGTTTGTTGATCAGAGGATGCCTCTCCTCTCGGTATTCTCCCAATCCCACTATTGTCGGCATTGCAGTGTTTCTTGTGTTTTTTATGTCTCTTAGTGGAATAGAAAACCGTGGAGGTGGATGATTTGTCATGTTTGAGGCTCACTCAATAATCTCAAGACAATCTCTAAGAAGTACTCTTTGGCTTATTGTAGCTTATCCCTTTTCGCCCCTAATGAGGTCTCTCAAAAGTTAGGTCGTTGTGGTCCTTTGGTCTTTGGAAACTAGTCTTGGGGTACCCTAAAAGTTTGGAATTAGGAAACCTGATTTTTTTTTTTCTCTAAAACTAGTATTGAGGTATATTGCCCGCAAGCTTTCTTCCTTGCTATACCTGACTCAATTTGGAGTTGTCTAGCTAGCGCAATTTTGGTGAACTGCACTTGAAACAACACTCAAAACAGTCTCAAGACCAGAATGTTGGAACTTTGGCTTGTATCTTGGTCTCTAGAAGGTATTTTTAGCCCAAACTTAAGATTTGAGATTTACTCAAGTATGTTTATAAGCTCTTCAAGTCAGACGCCCCCACTGTGCTGAGGTACATGGATCCGATCCATGACCCCGTGTCAAATTTTCAACCCAAATTATGACAGTATGACAAGGTTATGCACAAGCTTTGCTTTAAAACTAGTATTGGGGTCCTATTACCCACGAGATTTCTTCTACCTGGCTCAATTTGGAGTTGTCTATCAAAAGCCAGAGAAATTTTGGTGAAGTGCACTTGAAATTGCACTCAAAACAGTCTCAAGACCAGAACGTTGGAACTTTGGCTTGTATCTTGGTCTCCATAAGGTATTTTTAGCCCAGACTTGAGATAAGATGTACTCAAGTATGTTTATAAGCTCATCAAGTCAGATGCCCTCACTATGTTGAGGTACATGGATCATGATCCATGACCCCGTGTCAAATTTCCAACCAAATTATGACAGTATGTAGACAAGGTTATGCACAAGCTTTGTATCAATTTTTAGAAATTTGTGAGGTTGGGAAACATGGATTGCGATCCATGTTCAACCACATCTGTACTTGATCTCTTAGGAGTTTGTTACTGACTATGTCCAAAAGCTAAATCTCAAATCTTTTTGAATTTAAACTTGGTTTGATAGGTCAAATTGCCAACACTAGGCCTGCACTGTGGTTTTCAATCTGTCACCTATTTTGATGTCTGTTGATTTTTTCCAAAAGTTGGACTTGGGGATATGTTTTCTTTTGTATGCACTGCTGATCTAGAAAATGTTAGGTCAAGTTGTCACTATGGGGTCACGGATCATGATCCATGTTTGGAGGCCCAAATTGACTTTTCTTGGTACCTTCAGAATCAACATCATGAATAGTAGGTCTTATGGCATTTGAAAATGGACCTCAGGATTGAAAATTAGGTCAGTTTTGGCACTTTCTCAAAATGCTTGAGAGTTCTGGGCTTTTCACTTGGTTTTTGATATCCAAATTCAGTTTTGAAAAGAGCACTAGACTTCTTGTGATGTGCTCTAGCTATGGTACAAGTTTGGTCTCAGTCTGTGTGACAAGGGATCGCGATCCATGTACCCTTGTGTCAAATTGCACTGAAACTTAGCACACAGCTTTCCCTTGGTCCACTGATCCCTACTATATGGTTTTTTTGTGATTTGGACTTGATTAGGTCAAGAAAAAGTCAATCCTTGTGTTTCTTTTAGGGTTTTTACCTTGAATTGTTTTTGGCACTTTTGACCCAATTCCTAAACTTTTTTGAGATAATGCTTCTTTGGGGACTTTTGTTTACAATGGTCTTTGTTATAGGTTGGAAAAGATTTTATCCAAAAATTCCTCCAAGGGTCATGGGTCGCGATCCATGTTCCACCACTTTTCAATCTAAATTTTGTTGTGTTGATAGCTTATGATGTTTGTAGCCTGCTCATCAAGAAATTTTTGTATTTGGATAAGTTTTACCTAGCCAAAAGTGAATTGTACAGTCTGTTGTGGCAGTTTTGAGAATGTTCTATTTTTGGCTCTTTTGACCACTTTTTTAAACTTTTTTGCAAATGGTTCTTTTGGGAAAGTTGTTCCAAATGGTACAGCTACCTACTGGCCCAATTATAATGCAGAATTTCAAAAAGGTACATGGATCACGATCCACGTTTGGAAGCCAAATTGACTTTTCTTTGTACCATTAGGATCAGCATGTTTATGGATACTACAGTATCATAAGTTTTGGATTTGGACTAGTTTTGTCAATCAAAAGTAAATTCTCAAGTCTGTTCTGATGGTTTTTGACTATCTGATGTTTTTGACCTTTTTTCACCTCTTTTGTAAACTTTTTAGCCAATGGTTTTTTTCGAGAATTGTGTTTCAACTTGTATTAGTTATCCACTTGTCAATTTTCATCCAAAGATAATGATGAGGTACATGATCCATGTTTGACCTCATTTATGACATGAAACTAGGTCAACTTATAGTCCATGTTATGGTGACATTCTTCCCAAATCTTTTTGAATTTGAATCACTTTTGCTCAACCAAAAGAAAAATTTTGTGTCTGATTTGTGGATTTTGGCTATCTGACATAATTTTGGTGTTTTGATCAACTTTTTGTAATTTTTTGCTATGGTCCCTTTTGGCAAAGTTAGTCCACTAGCTATCAGGGATGTTCTAGTGAAATATCAGTCCCAAATGTCAAAAAGTACATGGATTGCGATCCATGTTTGGAAGCAACTTGTCATGAATTTTGTTCTGCTAGTTCTCTATTCCCTGTAGAAGCCAAATCTCACCCTTTTTGAATTTGGAACACAAAAAGTTTAATTTTTCCAAATTTTACTAGAATTCCAAGGTTTTGTGTAGATTTGTCCAATTTCTTAATTTTGGGTGTACTTTAGTAGTCTATTTATGTTCACACGCACGATTCTCGTGTCTAAGAGCAATCTTTAGTAGTGGGTGACAACTCCCAATCATTTGGTCATAGAGGTACATGAATCGCAATCCATGTTCCTCAACAACTGGAAGGAAGTTGTTCAAATTGTTCCATGTGAGCTTGTTTATCCCTTTTACCAAGCTATTTTTATGTTTGAATCATCTTTGATGCTCTGACCATCAAATTTTCAATTTTTCACAGTTATGGTCTTTTGTGTCAAAATATGATTTTCACCCTTTTCTTCTCTGATCTTTCAACCCAAATTTGATGGTGGTAGTTTCTATTTACCCTACTTTTAAGTACTGAAATAAAACATGAAACAAAAACAAACAAAACGGTACATAATAAAGTAAAAAACAAAAACAAAACAACACTTTGAAAGCATAGAAAAAATTGGAGAATAAAATGATTTTGGCTATCTCACTCACAACCCTCTTTACCTTTCAAGAATAGATCTAGCAAGTCCTCAATTTCTAGACTCTACCAAGCACTAAACCACGTGTCTAGCTGCTTCATTGCTAAGGTGTAAATGGAATGGAGAGACAAATATTTGAAAAAGAATGCTCTACATACACACTAGGTCACTCACCATCTAAGGATCATTATCCCAAGCAGCGACGCCAATGTTAGCAATTCATCACGACGGGCGTCTGTAGCATAGCTATCTACTAGCACTAACATGATGTCAATGCTCAGGGAAGTGACTCAGATGAGGCATGAAGACTCTTTGAGGTTATCAATCTCAAGAAATGAACCTAACAAGCAAACACTCCAACTCAACAAGCAAATCACCACTCAATGATCAGAAAATAGGCGATGTCCTTTCTCACCGCTCTAGGTCATCACGCTATTTCGGCACTCGAACATACTCTAAATGCAACAAAACTTTAGGAGGAGGTCTAGGACACCTAGGGACACTATCCTAAAAAGTATGGTCACAATCTAACAAGGTACCAAAATCACGATCCATCATGAAAAAGGTCTTGAAAACTGTAACAAAACGTACCAGAGATGTCGTCCTATGGTGTAAGAACACTCTCATATGGTCAAAACACCAAAAAAATAGTGATTTAAACACTCAAATCGAAGATTAGGCTCACTAACACGTAGTCACAAACCTCAACAAAATTGACAATGCTTACACTTGAATGAAAGAGCGAAGAGAGAGGAGCACGGTGCAAGTTTCAAATTGAAAACGGATAACCCAATCATTAGAAAAGTTGATTACAAGTTGGAGCAGCTTTATAGCATGAGAGTATATTTTTCAGAGATCCTTCTTCTCCAAAAGATAAGCCTCCCCTTAACATTAAAGGTATTGACCTTTATACCTAGGGCTTTCTAAATGGCCAGTGGCCGACTCACATGGACCTTTACAATCATCATGAAATAATTACATCTCAGGGCATTGACCTGCTACTCTGGAACGAGGATTTACACAATGTATCACTACACTAGCTTAGAAAAATAATATAGTACAAATGTGGTGTCTGGCTACGTGTCCGATCAGGTGGGCGCACGTTTTCTCAATCTTCTAACAAACATCTACATACATGTTGAACATGGTCTCAAGATGCTAAGGGAGCTTGAGGGTCACATATAGTGATCCAAGTGCACTAGCCAATGGTAGCCACCTTTTAATGCAAAATGAATAGTTTATGTGGGAAGAAAGTCTAGCTACAAATGGAGATTAGACTAGATAACCATGAGCTAGGTCTAGGGGAGGACATGGACTACATGTAGCAAAAAATTTGACATTTCTAACAATGCTAAACATAGTCTTGAAAATGTCCATGCAATCATGGTCATAGTTGTCATATGAGAGGGTAGATCTTCCTCATAGATGAGTGGGTTGGTGAACAACACACTGGACTATCATGACACTAATTAAGAATTTAGTGTCGAGTGTCTATGTTGTCAATACACATACTCTCCCCTTGTGAAATAAGTACTTATCTTCAATATATAAAAAAATCATCAATGAGTTAGTTGATCGCTAGAAAGATAAAAACTGTGTGTGGAATTAACAAAGCCATAGTCGCATTAGATTGAAGGGCCCCTAATTTAATTGCTTACAACAGTTCACCACTTGGGAGTTGCCTTGAACAATATATAATCTTTAGTTACATGAAAAGAAAATTGATCTCTCTTCATCTCTC